>NW_007726455.1:684114-694109 GCF_000696425.1 Galeopterus variegatus | reverse complement strand
GTGGTGCAGCCGGTCTCAAAAAGGACAAAAATAAATAAATAAAAAGTCTGATGGGATTTTTATTGGTATTATAGGTGTTAAATCAAACTAAGAAGTTTTGGGCTGAGAAAGCCTCTGTATTCTCATTCCTGAGCTCTCACATTTGAACTGCAACCTAACTTAGCATGTAAGCACATGGGCAAATTGAAAACCTAACTAGACGTGTGTTTCTGTGACAATAGCTGAATCTCAGCCAATTGCAGGCAGTCAACTGTTCTATACCTCACTTCCTTTTCCTGTACCATCATTTCCCTTTTTCTGCTGTAAATCTAACTGACCATGCGTTTTTGGCCATAGTCCCTCTGACTGTGTTCTGACTCTAGGGGCTGCCCAATTCACAAATAGTTTTTTTATTTTATTTTTCCTTTTCTTGCCCAAATTCAACTTTGTTAAATTCAATTTGCCCAAAGTTTTTCCTTTAACAGGGAATTCATAGATCAATTTGGGAAGAATAACTCTTACACTAATAATTCTTCCAATACATGAATATGGTATACCACTCTGTTTATTTAGGTCTTCTCTAATATCTCTCTGTAATAATTAAAAAATTTTGGTGTACCAGCCTTGCATATATTTCATTAAATTTATAACTAAGTATTTTATGTTTTCTATGCTATTGAATATTTTGTTTTAAAATTTTTATTTTCCGGGCCGGCCCCGTGGCGCACTTGGGGGAGTGTGGCACTGGGAGAGCAGCGGCGCTCCCGCCGCGGGTTCGGATACTATATGGGACTGGCCGGTGCGCTCACTGGCTGAGTGCGGTGCGGGCGACACCAAGCCAAGGGTTGTGATCCCCTTGCCGGTCATGAAAAAAGACAAAAAAAAAAATTTTTTTTTTANTGGCCGGTGCGCTCACTGGCTGAGTGCGGTGCGGGCGACACCAAGCCAAGGGTTGTGATCCCCTTGCCGGTCATGAAAAAAGACAAAAAAAAAAAAAAAATTTTTTTTTATTTTCCAGTGTTCATAGCTAATATAGAAGAATTCAGTTGATTTTTATATATTGGCCTTCTGATCCTATGACCTTGAGAAATTCACTTATTTGTTTTAGTAGGTTTATGTGTGTACGTGTGTGTGTAGATTCCTTAGGATTTTCTACTTAAGACAGTTTGATCTACTAATATGTGCTTAAAATTTTTTATATCTGTGTTCATGAGGAATATTAGTCCATATTTTCTCTTCTTGTAGTATCTTTATCTGGATTTGGTATCAGGGCAATGACAGACTCATATAATTAAAAAGGAAGTGTTTTCTCTTCTTTTAACGTCTGTGAGAGTTTGTGAAATATTGATATTATTTCTTCCTTTAATATTTGATAATTCACCAGTGAATCATTTGGGCATAGCCTTTTCTGTGTGGAAAGGTGTTCTAAAACACAACACAATTTCTCTAGTAGATATAGGTCTACTTAGAATCTTTGTTTGTTTTCATTTTTATTATCCAGATCTAGGTTCAAAGAGCTCTGAAACATTCTTGCCACATCTAAACTTGAAAGCAAGAACAGATTTTTAAGAACAGGATTCTCGTTGTATTGAATAGAATGAAGAATGTGTCTTCCATATTTTCTTTGTATAGCTCTTCAATAGTTACTTGACCCAACATTTCCATCTTCTCTATAAAATGAAAATACAAAGTAAATGAGAATAGAAAAATTAAAGAATTAATTTGTACAAATTACAAATCTGTTCTAAAATATAATTATAAAATATGCATTTGAGTAGGAGATCTACAGTGAATGACTGTATGCATTCTGGGAAGCTTCATGCCATCTAGGCAGGGCCAACATGTGTGGAAGAAGCTGAGAGACTGCACCCAATCGCAGTTTGTAGCGGGGTTCTTATTGCCAATCTGAGAGTTACACCGAACACACCATTAGCATCACTGTTGTAGGAAAATGATTTTGCTTATGAAAAGGGGAAAGCAAGCTCTACCTCAATTTTGAGTTCATTATAACTTCTCAAGAATTTCATCCACAGCCTATACAGGACAGATTCAAAAAAGTAAACATCTTAAGGTAAGCAGACAACTCTTTAGAAGCCCACACACATTTTCCTGCTGTATTTATGTTGAATTCTGCATCTACAACGGGCAGTCATGAAGACGGTTTTCTTCAGGACAACATGGTCACAGGACAGTCCAGTGGGACTGAGAGGAAGCACCACGACTGGGGAAAGGAGGGGCTAACTCCCACTGTTTCATGTTAGGGACAAGTTGTAACACACAGTCCACAGGCTTGCAATCTTCTCCTTTTATCATCTGGCATAACACTTGATGTAGTTGTCTACTTTATTCTGGAAGTCCTCCTTGTCCCGCAAATGATGTTCCCAGCTTTAATATTCAGTGGATCGTCAAAATCCAAAAGATGAGTAAAAAAAGAGTTTAATCCCCAAACAACATCCTTTAATGTTATCTTGGGAGCCCAACCAGTGCCCAATCGAACGTTCTCTCAATAAACTTAGACATATTTCACCTGTCTCTGTAATGTTAGGGTGCCAGAACTGGTCAAGTATTTCACTTTGGGAGGCACTATGTTGTACACATGGGGAACTTCAGTTTCAAACTGTAATTTCCTCCTGGTAGTAACTGTCATCTGGGGTTACAGTTAGCTGAAAGGAATGAAGCCTGTTTGGTTCAGGAAAATGCACTTTACCCGTGCAAGGTAAATTAGCTTCAAGTTCTGAAACCTCTTTAACCAGCAGCTTGTCTCTCATGGAAACCCTCCATGTGGAGTCAGCTGCCATTCCAGACCCTTTGAGATCGTCATCCCACTTCCGTTTGCTTGCCAGCGTTAGCATTACTGCTATCTTTACTCTAGGTACCTACAGACGGCGCCCAACACCATGCCCGGCCTGGGTGGCAATGGGAGATGTGGCCCTTCTCAGCTACACCAGCTTCAGGTGGTGGGCTACTTAGAAACATTATTTCATCTTTTGCCAGTTTTAGTAATTTTGTCTTTCAAGGAATGCATCTGTTATTTTTATTGAGATTTAATTCACATACCATATATTCACTATTTTGAAGTGTAAAACTCGAAAGTTTTCAGTACATTCACAAAACTGTGCAACCATCATTGCTATGCAATTCCAAAGTATTTTCATCACCCCCTCAAAACAAATTCTGTACCAATTAGTTGTCACTCTCCATTCACCCCCACCACCCAACCTCTGGCAACTGGTAATCGACTTTCTGTCGCTATAGATTTCCTATTCTGGACAATTCATATTGATGGAATCATACAGTTTCTCATCTTTTGGTTCTGACTTCTATCACTTACCATACTGTTTTTGAGGTTTATCCATGGTGAAGCATGTATCAGTATTTACTAATTTTTATAGCTGAATAATATTCCGTTGTTTGTATTTACCACATTTTATTTATCCATTCATCAGTTGGTGGACATTTGGTTGTTTCCACTTTTTGACTATTATGAACAGTGCTGATGATTAGTATACAAGTTTTTGTGTGAAAATATGTTTTTCATTTCTCCTGGGTGTGTACTTGGGAGTCAAATTGCTGGACCATATGGTAACTCCATGTTTAACCTTTTGAGGAACTGTTATACTTTTCCACAACAGCTACACCATTTTAAATTCGTACCAGCAATATATGAGTTTCTAATTTCACAATATCCTTGCCAAGACATGTTATTGTCCATCTTTTTTATTTCAGCTACCCAAGTGGGTGTGAAGTGATATTTCATTTGGTTTTGATTTGCATTTCCTTTATGATTATGATGTTGAGCACTTTTCATGTGCTTAATGTCATTTGCATATTTTTCTTGGAGAAACATCCATTCACATCCTTTGCTCATTTTAAAACTAGATTATCTGTCTTTATTGTTGAATTGTAAGAATTCTTTATATACTCTGGATACTAGGTCCTTTTTACCTATATGATTTGGAAGTATTTTTCTCTTGTTCTGTGGGTTGTCTTTTCACTCTCTTGATAGTGTCTTTTAAAGTTTAAAAGTTTTTAATTTTGAAGAAGTCTAGTTTTTTCTTTTTTCTCTTTTTGGTTGTCGCCTATGCTTATTGTGTCACATCCAAGAAATTGCTGCCAAATCAAGGGTCACGAAGATTTCTCTCTATGTTATCTCCCAAGAGTTTTGTAATTGTAAGTCTTACATTTAGGCTTTTGGACCATTTTGACTCAATTTTTCTACATGGTGTGAAGTAGGGGTCCTGCTTTATTCTTTTGCATTGTGGATATTCAGTTGTTCCAAGACACTATTTGTTGAAAATACCATTTTTTCTCCATGGAATTGTCTTGGCACTCTGGTCAAAAATCAATTGCCCATAAACTTAACAACAGAACAAACAGTGCAATTAAAAAATGTGCAATGGACTTTAGCAGACATTTCTCCAAAGAAGATAAGCACGTGAAAAGATGCTCAATATCACTAATCACTAAGAAAACACAAGTTAAAACCACAATGAGACACCACCTCGCACCCACTAGGATGACTACTATTAAAAACAAAAACAAAAACAAAAAGCAGGGCTCCAGTTAGCACACTTGGGAGAGCATAGCATGGTGCTGATAACACCAAGGTCGAGGGTTTGGATTCCTATACCGGCCAACTGCTAAACAAAACAAAACAGAAAATAACAAGTGTTGACGAGGATGTGGATAAACTGGAACTCTTAATGCACTGTTGGTGGGAATGTAAAATGGTATACTGCTGTGGAAAGCAATATGACAGTTCCTCAAAATTTAAAAAATGGAATTATCATATGATCTAGCAATTCCACTACTGGGTATATACACAAAAGAATTGAAATCAGAGTCTCAAGGAGATATTTGTACACCACTGTTTATTGCAGCATTATTTATGATAGCTAAAATGTGGAAGCAACCCAAGTGTTCTGCAACAGATGAATGCATAAGCAAAACGTATATACATACAGTGGAACATTAGTCTTAAAAAGGAAGGAAATTCTGACATATCTACAACATAGATGAACCTTTAGGACATAATGGAAAGTGAAATAAGCTAGTCACAAAAAGACAAATACTGTTTGATTCCACTTATATGAGTTACCTAGAGTAGTCAAAATCATAGAGATAGACAGAATGGTGGTTTCTACGGCCTTGAGGGCAGGGTAGTGGAGAGTTATTGTTTAGTGGGTCTAGAGTCTCCACTTGCAAGATGAAAACAGTCCTAGAGATAGATGGTGATGATGATTGCACAACAATATGAATGTACTTACTATCACTGAAATGTACGTTTAAAAATGGTTATATGCTAAATTTTATTGTATGTGTATTTTACCACAATAAAAACTTTTGAAAAAAAATCAATTGCCCACAAATATATGGGTTCTTTTCTGGACTTTCAATTCTACTGCGTTGATGTATATGTCTCTCCTTATACCAATACCATACAGTCTTGAGTACTATAGCTTTGCAGTAATTTTTGAGACTGGGAAGTGTGAGTCTTCCAACTTTGTTCTTTTTAAAGATTGTTTTGCTATTCTGGGTCCCTTGGATTCCATGTGAATTTTAGGATCGACTTGTTGAATTTTAGGACAAATTCTGCAAAGAAGCAGCAGCTGGGACTTTAATAGAGATTGTATTGAATCTGTATTGAATCTGTCTTCTTAATAATATTGAATCTTTCAATTGATAAACACAGGATGTCTTTCCATGTATTTGTCTTTTAAAATTTTCTTTCAATGAATGATGTTTTATACTTTCCAGTGTACAAGTGTTGCACTTCTTTTGCTAAATTTACTCCTAAGTATTTTATTTTTGATTTTTTGATGCTAATGTAAATGAAATTGTTTTCTCTCTCTTTTTTTTTTTTTCCTTTTTGTCTTTTTTCATGACCGGTAACGGGATCGCAACCCACGGTGTCATGCCCGTACCACGACCAGCAACAGGATCGCAACCCTCGGTGTCGTGCCCGCACTGCGCTCAACCAGTGAGCGGACTGGTCTCTATATGGGATCCAAACCCTCGGCGGGAGCGCTGCCATGCTCCCAAGCGCCACACTCTACCGAGTGCGCCACTGGGCTGGCCCAGAAATTGTTTTCTTAATTTACTTATCAATTTGTTCATTGCTAGTGTATAGAAATGCAGTTATATTTTTATATTTTGATCTTGTATCTTAAAATCTTGCTGAACTCTTTTACTAGTTCTCATAATTCCTCGTGAATTCCCTAGGGTCTTCTACATACAAGATCATGTCATCTACCAATAGAGAAAGTTGTACTTCTCCCTTTCCAATATTGATGGAAATATTTCCAATATAGATTCAATACTGAATCTAAAACCATGATTTCACACTGATACCTTCAATTTCAATCCAATATCACAAGTTTCATTTTACTTTTCTCCCTTTCCATGTTTCTAATCTCATATTTCCATTATCCCTAATATTATTACTTTTTTTAATCAGTCTGTCAGTTTGTAACCAATCCCTCATTTCTTCTCTCTTTTCTCTCTTGCACAGATACCCAACTTTTCCATGTGAACTCCAACACCCTGCACCAGGTTGCCCTATGCAGATGTGCTTTTAATCCAGTTTTGACTCTGACTCCTGGTACCAGGCTAGTACCATCATTGCCCATTGTGTGGACACTCTCTTCATCCTCCTTTGGCTTTGAAGCTTGCTTTGAGCTGCTGTTTCTCAAGGATATCCTTACCACCTAGTGTGCAGAAAAGAGTTAATATAGCAGGCCTGAGACTGCTATCCATAGAAAGATCTGCTTTTAAGGTTGGCCCGTGGCTGACATCTGGGAACTTGGGTTTCAGAAGGGTTCGAACCATTTCAATTCTGAGGAGAGTAGCCCACTATGCCCAAACTGTTTGTATAAACAATGTAGTTTATACTGAACAACTGCTTTCCTTGGGGGAGTCTGGAATTTTTGGTGGTACATGCTAGGCAGAGAGTGCCTACACGACCAGCCCCCAATAAAAACCTTGGGCACTGAATCTCTGATGAGCTTCCCTCCTAGACAATACTGCACATGTGTTGTCACGACTTGTTGCTGGAGGAATTAAGCATGTCCCGTGTGATTTCATTGGGAGAAAACTCTTAGAAGCTTATGTCTGGTTTCCTCTGAACTTTGCCCCCTGTGTCTCTCCCATTGCTGATTTTGGTTTATTTCATTTTGCCATAATAAAGTCTAGTCATGATTATGACTAAATGCTGAGTCCTATGAGTACTACTAGTTAATCATCAAACTTGGGAGTGGACTTGGAGACCCCTGACACTTCTTGCTTGGGTTCTGAAACCCTACATTGGCATGCCTCTCTGTAAGAACACTCTCTTCTTCGGTTTTAACTTCTTGGTTAAAACCCACTCTACTTGGGTTTTAACCTCCTATGCCAAGCCACTTTCTTCATTCCGTCTTGGCTCTGACACCTGACGCCAGGCTGCCCCACTTCAGGGATACTGACCTCACCTACTTATTTCCAGTTTTTAGTTGTGAATAAAGCTACTATAAACATTTGTGTGTAAGTCTTTCTGTGGACATATATTTTCAATTGGCATGGATAAATACCTAAGAATGGCAGTGCTAGGTCATAAGGTAGATGTTTAGTTTTGTTTTTTTTTTTTTGGAGGTAAACATTTTTAATATATTGGGAAAGTCTATGTCTCTGTGTCTTGACATCATGATACTTAATATTTTTTATTTTGTTTGATTTTTTATTAATTTTTTTTACATTCTATGATGCTGGGAGGGAGAGGGAAAGGGGAAAGGGGAAGGGAAAGGGATGGAAGAAGGAGGAAGAAGGAGGGGCAGGATTGAGGCCTGTGGCACCAACCACATTCCCACAGGGGAGACCAGGGGGCTTCCAGAGGTGGCCTGGTCATTGCCAGGCTGGGTGCAGATGTCACGGGGGGTGGCAAAAGCCCTCACCTCCCACCACTCCAGCTCAGGAACCCAGGGCCCTTCTTGCTGCAGCTTGGTGGTCATTGCTGGGCTGGTTGTTCCCATTGGGGGGTGTGACTGAGGCCCTCGGTCCCTGGCCCCCCACTGCCCCTGCTTGGGAGAGCCTGGGATGCTTCCTGTAGCATCTCAGTGGTTGCCGCTGGGCTGGCTGCAGGTGTTGGGGGGGGGCATGGCTGAGGCCCTTGGCCCCCCACCACCCTGGCTTGGGAGAGTCCAGGGTGCTTCCTGCAGCAACTCAGTGGTCATCACTGGAGTGTTTGCACATGTTGGGGTGTGTGGCTGAAGCCCTTGGCCCCCACCCATTGAACTGGTTGTGGGTGTTGGGGGCATGGCTGAGGCCCCCAGCCCTCCCACCTTTCTGACTTGGTAGCCCAGGAGACTTCTGGTCCTTCTAGGTGTTACAGGTATTCTTTGGTGACATGAGACACTTACTAGTTACTATCAAATTTTGTCTCTGGTTGTGGGTACTTTGTTTTTCTTTCAGTTTTGTGTTGAATTATTTGCTGTTCCCACCACTCAACCTCTGTGCTGGAACTAATTTGTTGTCCTTTGCTTACTTCTAAAATGGGGGAACTTCTTGTGGGGACCTGTACTTGAGTTCTGTGGTTGAGCTAAATTGCTGCTTTGCTGCTGATTCTCTGGGGAAGGCTTTTTGTGCAGCTCAGGTCTTAATGGTTGACTTTATAGGTACTTCCGGATCTGGTGAGATTGGGTGCACCTGGGTTGTGTAGAAACTCTAGTCTGGGACTGAGTCTTTACATCAAACTGCACCCCGTGCAATTCTATTTTCCTGACCAGTCTCCCCTTAGTGGTCCTGCACTGATTGGGGGTCAGATCAGCTGTCCTTGCTGTGCCCCAGTGATCCCCCTATGGGCCTGTTTACCCCACCACCTGTGCTCCAAACACTTCCCATGGGATGGGCCATGCTCCAATCCCTTGCGATGACTCACCGGCCTCTGAGTGGCTCTTTTTTTCAGTTGTTGTGGCTCCTCACTCTTATGTGAGTCTACGGGAACCCTATTAGCGGTCTTGCCACCAAGGCCCTCTTCTCCCCTGCTTCCTCCAAGCAACTTCATCCAAAAAGTATAGCTGTGGCTTTTTGCCAGCTCCTGCCTGCTCCGTGCATTCAGCAGCTCCAGCCTGGAAGCTGCTGGGGCTCGAAACAGTCCAAGTGGTTTTTTCTTTCTCTCATCATCCCACCTTCATGCACTCCATAGGTCTTTCCTCCTCTTCCTGTGAGCTCTAGCAGCCCCAGGTTGGCTGTTGTTGCTTTTTTATAGTTGTAAATTGGTTGATTTGTGGGAAAGAGTGACGCTAAGGACTGTCTATTCTGCCATCTTGACTGGACATCCTTGATGCTTGTTTAGTCTTATAAGAAAATACTAAACCTTTTTCTAAGGTGCTTGTACCATTTAACATTCCTACCAACAATATATGAGTACCAGTTATCTTTTTTTTTTTTTTTCCTTTTTGTCTTTTTTCGTGACCGGTAACGGAATCACAACCCTCGGTGTCGCGCCCGCACCGCGCTCAACCAGTGAGCGGACCGGTCTCTATATGAGATCTGAACCCTCGGCGGGAGCGCCACCGCACTCCCAAGCACCGCACTCTACCGAGTGCACCACCGGGCCGGCCCCCAGTTATCTTCTTAGAAATAATGTAATGAGAAAAAAAGTTTCTTCTTCTATTTACCCATGTTATCATTTTTAGCACTCTTCATTCCTCTGTGGGTCTGCATTTCCTTCATTTTCCTTCAACATTTCTTGTATTCCAGGTCTGCTAATGGCAAATCTCTCAGTATTTGTTTGTCTGAAATGTCCTTATTTCACCTTTATATTTGAAGATATTTTTGCTGGATTAAAAATTCTTGGTTCACAGTTTTGTTTTTATTTTCTTTAAGCACTTTAGGAAAGTTCTTCCATTTTCTTGTTTGCATTGGTTTATTTGTTTGTTTTTAATTTAAATTTTGTGTGTGCGTGTGGCTGGCCAGTACTGGGATTGAACTCCGGAGCTTGGGTTTTTTTTTTTTTTTTTTTTTTTTTTTTTTTTTTTTTTTTT
>NW_007726455.1:682577-683180 GCF_000696425.1 Galeopterus variegatus | reverse complement strand
CTCAGCCAGTGAGCGAACCGGCCATCCCTATATGGGATCCGAACCCTTGGGCGGCAGCGCCGCCGCGCTTCCCAAGCGGCGCACTATCCAGTGCGCCACCGGGCCGGCCCTTGTTTTTTTTTTTTTTTTAAATGAGAAGTCAGCATTTATTTTTATTGTTGTTCCCTGAATGAAATACGTGTTTCTCCCCAAGCCTTCCTTTAGCTGTTCCAAAATTTTCTGTTCATCTTTGACTGTCGGTATCATTATAATATGCCTAAGTTTATTTGTCCTTTTACTCCAAGATAATAAAAACATTTTTTCTATTTTATCTTCTAGTACTTTCATAGATTTGCTTGTTAAATTTAAAGCTTTAATACCATCTGATAATTATTTTTATATGTGGCATATGACAGGTATCCGACTTTTAAAAAATTGGTTAGATAATTATCTCAGCAACATTTATTGAATAATCTTTTTTTTTTCTGATTTAAAATACTGCCTTTATGGGCCGTCCCGTGGCTCACTCGGGAGAGTGCGGTGCTGATAACACCAAGGCCCCGGGTTCGGATCCCATATAGGGATGGCCGGTTCGCTCACTGGCTGAGCGTGGTGCTGACAACA
>NW_007726455.1:639053-682567 GCF_000696425.1 Galeopterus variegatus | reverse complement strand
GACAACATCAAGTCAAGGGTTGAGATCCCCTTACCGGTCATCTTTTAAAAAAAAAAAAAAATACTGCCTTTATCATATATTGGTCTCTGAATTAGATGGGTCTATTTGATCTCATTTATTTATGTAGTTTTTTCCTGTCCCAATACCCCTATGTTCATTATTACAGCTTTATATTATTTTTTACGTCTGCTGGTGCATGTCTACCATCCTCAGTCTTCTTTTTTCAAAATGTATCAATATGTTCAACATCAGGCTGTTTCAATCTCCACTGAGCAACAAACTTTTATATTTAACCATGTAGTGATCATATGCATTTCGAGAGCTTTTATGCATTTCAAAAGTATTCATTGTACGAAAACATGTCAAGGCACTGTGCTGAATCACCAAAGAACGCTTATAGTTTTGTGGCAGATAATAAGTAAATAATTAAAATATAATTAGATAATTACTTAAACAGTGGCAATCCAGGAAAGGAAGTATCTATCAGGACTGGTACCCTTGAGCTAACTCTTCAAAGATAAGCAATAGTCGATCACAAGGAAACACCGGAGAGAGGACATTTAAGGCACAGGAACTATTGCAAGGGCATAGCAGCACAAGTGAGTATGGCATGTTCAGAATACTATATGTGGTTCAGAATTGTTTCTTTTATTCTATTATTTGTTTATTCATTCTGGATTCAGAATCAGCTAGATCATTTAAGCTTATGTCAAATCATGAAGGCCTTCAAGAGTCTCTCTCAGAGACTGCTCTAAAGGTAATATGGAAAACTCATTAGGAGGTGAGTGAGAAGAGATATCACGCAATCTAAGTGAAGAGTGTAAGGAGATGGAGACCTGCCTGGACCCAGTGTTTGACTGAATGTGGGCATGAAGGACAAGAAGGAATTCACTCACTGAACAAGTTAAAATTAGTGAATGTTAAATGAGAATTCTTAGGTTTCTGGACTGAGCAAAAGGGGAGCTCGTAGTACTATCTTTAAATATCATGAATATAGGGAGTGGATCAAGTCTGGGAGATAAGATATTGATTTCAGATTTGGATGTTCTGAGGTTGAGGTGCTTGTGGTACACCCTGGTGTAAATGTCAAATAAGCTTTATGTGTATCATTCTGGTATTTGAGATAAACATTTATTTATCATCTATGTACATGTAAGTGGTTGTTGAGGTCATAACCAAGATTGGCTAGAAAAATGGTATAGACTGAGAAGAGAGTCTATCTTGGGGAAGATACCAGTATGTAAGCAGTGGGGAAAAGAAGAGTATTCTTCAAAAGAGGACAAAGAATTATCATGAAAACCACGAAGTAGGGAGCAGTTAATGTATTAAGCAATGCAGAGGAGTAGTAAATGACAAGAAACTAACCACCAAATCCTACAAAAAGAAGACACTGGTGACCATAACAAGAAAAATTTCAGCTGAGAAAAGGCAGAAGTCAGGAAATAAGGAAGTACAGATAGAAAATATCCAAAACAAAATTCAACATCTTTCCTTCAAATTCAACTCCTTTTCCTGTAGTCTCTTAGCACAAATATTCCCTTCAGCCTCCTAAACCAGAAACTTGTTAAACACCTAGCTCCTTCCCTCTCACTAATATACTTATCTAATTAAGACACTAAATCCTCTCGATTCTACTTCTTTAATATTTCTAATATTCCAGAAAGATAAATCCCAAATACATAATTACCTATGAATAGTGATATTAGAGATGATTTTAATATTTTTCTGTCTGATAGTTTGCTTTTTTTTGTTCTTTTTGAGACCAGCCGCACTGCGCTCACTGGCTGAGCACTGTGAGCACACCAGTCATCCCTATATAGGATCCGAACCCGCGGCGGGAGCGCTGCTGCACTCCCAGCGCCACACTCTCCCGAGTGCGCCTCTCCCAAGTGCGCCACAGGCTCGGCCCTTTCATGCATCATTTTATATCTGATATCTTCTTTTTGTTTCAATTTACTACCCTGGGTCAAGCCAGAATTACGGTAGTCCCCCCTTATTCACAGTTTATTACTGGTTGCCAACTGCAGTCCAAAAATATAGTATTTTGAGTGAGAGAGAGAGCATAACCGCATAACTTTTACTACAGTCTATTGTTATAAGTGTTCTATTTTATTATTAGTTATTGTTAGCCCCTTACTGTGGTTAATTTATAAACTTTATCATAGACATGTATGCATAGGAAAAAACCAGAATATTCACAGGGTTCAGTACCATCTGAGGTTTCAGGCATCCACTGGATGTCTTGGAACATATTTCCCTTGGGGGGGACTGCTATATTACAATTACCTCCTAACTTCTCTTTCTCCTGCTACTGTTGCACTTTTCCAATTCTGTCACAGGGCAGTCAGAATAAGCTTTGTAAATACAAATCTTAATAAGTCCCTCTCTAGATAAAAGTTTTTCAGTGGCTTCAGATGTCTTGTAGGATTAAGTTCAAACTTTTAGCACTTTGCGATAAAGTCCTTGTCTTATCTGTCTCATCCCCTATTTCCATTTTCCTATCGTTTGTTTGAAGCTCTTTTTCAAAGATAAACTGTAGCAAAAAGCTACTGGATCCCCATACCATGTTTTTTTCTTTTTTCCTGTTTTCTAGCCTCCCAGCCACAGCAGGGATCTGCCAAAACAAACAAACAAACAAAATTTGCAACTATGACTGAAGAAAAAAAAAATTCAACAAATTTACTGGGGGCTGGCTTGTTAGGTCAGTTGGTTAGAGCAGGTGTTGGTAATACCAGGGTCAAGGGTTCGGATCCTCTTACCAGCCAGCTACCAAAAAAAAAAAAAAAAAAAAATTATAAAATAAACAAAAAACCAAATTTACTGAATGCCCAGTTAGGTGTTGGAACTCTGTCTGCTGCTGGGGATACAAGGGTGATCAAAAAGACAAGGCCCCAGCCTTAATAAAACTTACATTCTAGAGGTGGAGGCAAACAACTAACAAGTAAACAAATAATCCACATAATTATTGCTTTTAATAACGACTATGAAGGAAATAAAATGGGTAACCACCTCTTAAGTCACTGAAAGTTTCAATAGAAGTAGGTAAAGGATGTGTACTTAATACAGTTCCATTGAATGGGTCTTCCATAATTTACTTAACCATTTTTCTTTCTTTCTCTCTTTTGGCGGCTGGCCTGTATGGGGATCCGAACCCTTGACATTGGTGTTATCAGCACCATGCTCTCCCAAGTGAACTAACCGGCCACCCCCATTTTTCTTTAGTGTTGGGTTTTTAGATTGCTTCCACGTTTTCACCTTTATACTAATAAATAGTGTTGTTAGGAACAACTTCTTTATTTTCATGGAATAGTTTCCTAGAAATGTAATTACTGGATAAGAACAATCATAATATTTTTATACACACTGACAAGTTGCTTTGAAGAGGGAATACCAATACACTCACCAATAAGAGTAAGCTGAATGCTGCTCTGAGAGGTAGTAGAAAAAACTCAAAAAGGCACATTTGGGCTCAGCAAAAGGAAAAAGTTGAGTGTAAATAAAGACGTGGGTTTACTAGTGACGGGGCGGCAGGGACTGACAAGGATGAATTTGCTCGGTGAAACAAGAAAACCCGATACTAAATCGATTTCCGCCACCCTGTGACCTTCAGAAGGAACAGCTCTTCCATGAGCCTTAGTTTCTTGAAATTCAGGCAAGTTTGGTTCAGTCTTTATGTTTTCCACAAACTTGAGACCAAGTATTCTCTAACCTCTCCAGATACCAGACAGCAGCTTGTGAACCTGGTGAAGATGAAATGGGCTGAATCAACGTCAGCCGCGAAGCGCCTTCTAATCACTCGCAGGTACTTCCGGAGGTCGGGACAAAGGGCTGAAGGCTCTGCGATTGCACTTCCGTATAATTCAAACTGCGCATTACGTCTCTGTTCACGAGCTGGGTGACCCGGGTGTAGAGACTGCGCACACTTCCCGCAGGCGCGAGGCGGGGCGGGGCACTGGACGGGGCGGCGCACTGGACGGGGCGGCGCACTGGACGGGGCGGCGCACTGGACGGGGCGGCGCACTGGACGGAGCGGGCTGGGACTCTGACTCGTCTCGCGGTTACTGGGCAGGCGCGAGTGCGCGACGCTCGGGAGCGACGTGGGGCGGAGTCTAGGCCAAGCGGGCACTGCGGATCTCAACTGAGCGTCACTGTGCTCGCCGGGCTGAGGTCGGCTCAGGTGAGGAGGTTGAGCCGGAAGTGGCTCTAGTCTTGGCGCTTCGGTGTTGTAAGTATCCTGCGTTTTCCTGTTAAGGGGGCGCGGCACCACCTCACCCCCTCCACCTTCCCTGCAGCAACCATGGCGAAAGGCAGAGTCTCCGAACGATCGCAGACGGGGGCACTCCACGCGACCCCAGAGGGGGACGGAGTAGCGGGGACGCGGGGTCCCGCGGCGCCGGGCGGCGGAGACCACCTGAAGGGTGAGTGGACCTGGGGACCAGAGCTGGGGCAGGACCAAAGGCGCCAGTGTGCTGGGAGGGGCTCCGGAGGGGAAGGGACCTCAGCGGTTCTCGGGGGTTTGCGGGAAAGAATGGACCTGCTGGCGCCGGCGGGCGGGAGCAGACAGTGAGGGACATGGGCTTGGGCCCCGCGCAGCACAAGGCCGGACGCCTAGGAGGTGTGTCGTAAATGCTTTTTTAGTTGAATTAATCTAAAAGAAGGAATGACACTGGTTTGTTGACGCCTAGGGAGATTGTAAGTTTTATAATAACGATTCTAGGCAGAACTGGAAGGAACTTTAGCATTTGTTGAGTTGTTTTGACAGGTGAAGAAATTGAGGCCCAGGGTGGATATATTTCTTGTGCAGAGTCACAAATCCATATGTGGCAGGAACACCTGGTTTTGAGTCCCTGCTCTGCCATTTATTTGTGACCTCGGACTTGTTAACCTTCAAAAGCTCAGTGTTTTGAACTGTAAAATGGGAATAATAATAATATCTACCTCATAGGTTGGTGCGTGGGTTAAACGAAGTAATTCATGTAAAGGTTTTTTTTTTTTTTTTTCCTTTTTGTCTCTTTTTTCGTGTCCGGCAATGGACGCAACCCTCAGTGTCGCGCCCGTACCGGACCGGGACCGGCAACGGGATCGCAACCCTCGGTGCTGCGCCCACCCCTCGCTCAGCCAGTGAGCAGAACCGGTCTGTATGTGGGATCCGAACCCTCGGCGGGAGCGCCGCTGGGCTCTCAAGCGGCGCACTGTAGCAGTGCGCCACCGGGCCGGCCCTCATGTAAAGGTTTTAGGATAATGCTTGGTGTATATGAAGTCGGGGCTAAATAAATGTTAGCAGTTACTGTTATAGCTTAAGTTCGCTCATTCTAAAGCTTTTTTCCCACTACATCATCTTGACATTTTTCAGATCTTTAAGTATTGTCTTAAGGATAAAAGTGTACTTAGAAACTAAATACTTTTAATTTCATCTTGTCATGGAGTTGTTTATTGTTTTTCCACAGTTGAAATGATTAAGCTCTTTAAATACTTTTAACGTTCATAAACTTGAAGTGATCCTAACAAATGGCCACCAGTGATGGCTAAGAAGTTCTTTTAATAGTGTATAGCAGAAAAAAATAATGTATTTTCAAATAATTAAAAATGTCTCCAACAGTCTAATTTCGTTCTTTAAACTTTATGTATTTGGGTATTTTTCCAACTTATAGATAGTAGAGCCAAATAACTTCATGTAACTACAAAAACTCACAAATGAATTGTTGTTAAAGTATAAATCTGCTTTAAAGTAAAGGAACATTGTTTTGAAGACCCTAGTACTGAGAGTGACAATAATCCAAGGTCTGGGTTTCCTGAAAAAGTATTTTCCAGGTAGGGCATCCCTGAAGATTGTCATTTGGTTTGAGATAGCATTTAGTTTTATTAATGGTTTTTTACCTACTATTTGGGGGGAAAAAAACAAAGGAAACTGCAACTTTCAAAGTGTTTTTATAATTGTCTTATTTTGTAATTAGAACAACACATTCAACACAATTATTCTTTTTATGGTGCTGTCAAATGACTTTTGCAGACCACAAATCTATAGGAAGACAGAGGAAAGAGATGTGAAGGCATACCTTCATGAAGAAGTAACATTTGGATAAGTGGAAAGGTAGGGGATTCTGGGCTAGGGGATACAGAGGTTAGCGTGAACCTTTAAGCCTATGTGTGTCAGTAAAGAGATCAGCCTGTCATGAGTGTATAGTTTCTGTTGGCTGGTACTAGGAGATAAGATTGGCCTGTTCAGAATAGTGTCAGAACGTAGAGGGCTTTACATGCTAGGCAAAGGAAATTTTTTGATCCATCCTATTTATTACTGATTCCCAGTTTCCTTTTCTTCTTTTTGCTCTCTCCGTTTGTTTGTTTCTCTCTCTCTTTAATTAATGTTAGGAATTCTCTTTATAGGCAAAAGATTTTGTGGACCTCTTACATGATATGGTTTGGTTTACTTGGTGGTAATCAGCTGTTGATGATGATGATATTAGTGAAAGGTTTGGAGAAGAGATAAAAATTTTACCTTTGGTTGAGAAATACACAGAAATAGTAGGTTCCTATAAATTCCATGACACTGACATGAATTTGTATTAAGTGACACATCTACATAACTTTGACAAGTAGTTGTCATCATGTATATGTTTGAAATATTTTACACTCTACCTGCAGTGTTTGGTACATTTAGTGGATTCCTTGCTCTTTTGATACATTTAGTGGCTCTGGTCTCTAGTTTAGGATCTGAGCCTAATAGATTATGGATGACTTTGAAGACTCGAGAAGGCAATAACACAGAAAGGCTAAATCTTGCGTGATGAGAAAGGGTGAGACAGACGAGGTAGAACCAGTTAAGAGGCTCTTAACATAATCTGTGTTTGAGAGTACCTGGACCAGAGTACGTATATGTTTTCTCTTTTGTGTAGTTTGCCCTGACCTGTTTACTAGCAAGTTCCCCATTTTAATTTAAGAGAACTCCTGTGACTGTTTTTTTTTAATATATAGGTCGTTACGCTTGTGAGGGGTGAGAAATCAATTTGATGGATAATGCTGAGCATTAAAAAAAAAATGAATAGAAGAGAAAATATCAGAGTGCTTTGCATGTAGTAGAGGGCAAGTATTGTTTCTTGAAATCTTTTTTTCAGTTACATAGATTTTGCGTAAACCAAATCATGATGTAAAGTTCCTTATTGTGGAACACACTCAAAAAATTTTGAAAAACACTGTCTCAAAGTTGATTTTATTGTTTTTAGAAGATGATATTGTTCAAACTTAGATGATAAATCCCTCTCAATCCCTGTTCTGGATCCTGCCTTGCTAATTTGGTTCAATAAAGGCTCCTTAAGCATCTGCTACAAGCAAGGTACTGGCTTAGAGGAAAAAGGAAGTTATGATTACTGATAAATGGGACCTACGGCTAGAATTGGCAGCTGGACATCAACCAATGTATCAGTATGATTTGTTGATGCCAGTCTCTTCCCAACTCTTATGTATCAGGATTGTTTCCCTTATAATCAGTAACAAACCCAATTGAAACCCTGGCTGAAAGTTTATTCGCTTATGTAACTAAAAACTCAAGAAATGAAATAGGATTCCTGGCTTTAGGCTGGAATCAGGGGCTCACTGATATCTTCAGGATTAGATTTCTTTCATATATTGGTTTGCTTAGTTGACATCAGCTTTACTTTAAGCTTGGTTCCTCTTGAAGGTCTGGGTAAGCTAAATGCTTCCTTATTAATTTTGAGAATCTTTGTCCTAGAATTAGGAGTAAAATTCTTTATATTTATTGATTAGATTGCCTCAGATCAAGTGCTCATCCCTGAGCCTGTCACTTTTGTCAGAGGGTCAGAATAACCCGATTGGCTCAGCCTGATGCATCTTTCAAACCCAGAAAATAAAGTAGGAATGGGACTGGTAGTTTTTCCAGTGACATAGATCTCTGTGGTGGGGTCACTCATGATTTCTCTCTATTTGTGCTCAACGATCTTTTTTTTTGACCGGTAAGGGGATTGCAACCCTTGGCAAACTGTGGTCCTCACCTTGCTCAGCCAGTGAGCACATCAGCCATCCCTATATAGGATCCGAACCCGTGGCATCGGCGCTACCAGCACTGCACTCTCCCAAGTGAGCCACGGGGCTGGCCCTGTGCTCAACAATCTTGAAGAAAGTTAACTTGTACCACTGATTTTGGGTTAGAGAGCTATAAGGAAAGGATAAGGATTTTAGTCAGAGGTGCTGGTTCAGATGATACATCAATGGAGTCCAGGCTGGGCATGGAAGGAAGAGAATCCAGGAGCCCAACAGCAGGTGTAAAATGGAGTGAGTAAACTCATGAAAGAAAAAAGGTGATCAAGGAATGGAATGTTGGAATTTTATTTTATTTTATTTGTCTTATTCTATCATTTTTCATTAAATATTGGAATTTTAAATGACCAAGGTAGAGCAATTCAGGTCATATGAAAACTTAGTGTATAGCCCCAGAAGTGGATGGCTAAAGTTGAATAGAAATGAGAGTCGAAGAATTTTGAGGCTGGGCAGATCATCTAAATGATTGATGAAATCTTTTAGGATTATGGAGAAGTTTACTACAAGTTGAATATTCCTTATTCTAAGTGCTTGAGACCAGAAGTATTTCAGATTTCAGATTTTGGAATATTTGCATATACATAATAAGATATCTTGGGGATGAGACCCATGTCTAAACATGAAACTCATTTATGTTTCATACTTATGCACATAGCCTGAGGGTAATTTTATAGAATATTTTTAATAATTTTGTACATGAAACAAGTTTTGTGTACATTGAGCCTTTAGAAAGTAAAAGTGTTCCTATCTCAGCCACTCATGTGGACCACCATTTGTGGTTGTTTGGCATCACCATCATTCCTGACTCCGAATTTATATGCTACTGATAGCAATCGTATTCTTATACTTATATTCACTCATAAATACTTAACAATAAAAAATATGACAAACCATTAATACAGTGAAAAAAATAATGTGTTCAGGGTAACTAAGCAACACAGTAGTATCACTAGAATACCTGTATCAGCTGATCAGCAAAAAGTTTTGGATTTTGAAGCATTTCGGATTTCGAATTTTCAGATTTGGGACATCCGACCTTGGTCTCAATCTCCAGTTAATGAGAGGGTGTACCTAAAAGTGGGTAGATAAAAGTGAGTGAGGTTATGTATGTTGATTATAGCAGAGTTGCAGGACATAAGCCTTAGAGAATGAGCATTTATACAAGATTGATAGTGCTGCTTCTGCTACCTATAAACGTGCTTTCTGTGTGGGTGTTTTTAAATAGTTGTTTGTATTTTATAGTTCTTTTAGCTGTTTAAATTTATACTTATGATACACTATCATTTACAGTTACTACTCATTAAAAAAATTTTTTAAACTCTTGAAATAAAGTTTACTTCCCATAATATTACAATGGATTCTTGTGACCTTGAAAGACTTGTTGGCCTGTAAGCTATGTCCTCAGGAGAAATGGGCCTTTTCCTTGCTTCATGTTGGGATCAAGTAGATCTAGAAAGAGAGGAATGTTGAGAACTAGTAGACTAGGTAGATGACCATTAAGAGTCTTCTAAGATCTTGTAGCTATAGGAAGATTCTGCTTTCTAAAAGGTTTTGATATGAAAGTAATAGGAGACTTAAGGAGCTACTAGAGAGGCATTAAGGTTAAATAATGGTTTTTCGGAATGGATTTATCCATATTAGATATTAGAGAAAAGGTGCTTATAAGAAGGAAAAATTGAAGATGTTGGGTGAATGGAGAAAAGAGAATTCAGAGAGGACCATCTGGAAGGAAGTATGCTGGCATTTAACGAAAAGAAGAGGTAGAGGTTGGGGAGCTCATTGATGTGGGAGGCAGTGTTATTGGTTGCAAGTAGAGAAAGGGAGAATTAAAGTCTTGAAGAGATTTTAAATAGCCCTGTTGGAGAGTGCTGTAAAAGGATTACTGTTTGCCAGTGATAACTCTAACTGGAATTAGGAAACCATGTGAACTTGTTGTAGGCCTAGGGAACATGGTTTTTTGTTTTTGTTTTTTTTGGCTGGTATTGGGATTTGAATGGGAATTGGATTCTGACTTTCTCTAAAAATCTAAAACTCTTTGGCCAGAGAGGAGGTTGGTGAAGCAGATAATAGGATAATTCAGACTCGGAATTAGTATGATAGAAGATTTGGAAGCTAATGAATATAAAGTACCTGTGTGAGTAGCTCTAAATGCTAAATGGCACAAGCATCTAATGCAGCCGTAAGAGGGCACGTTAGAAATGTGTATGCTACAAGTTTAGATGTAGAATTATCATAAAAACAAGATTTATAACTTTTATCTGTGTTTAGAACTCTAAATGAATTACATGCTGATGTCTGGGTTTATTAGAATTATGCTCAAGAAGGATTGTGAATCATAATTGCCAACACTCCCTATTTACCAGTTTGTGTGAAAGAAAAGAGAGCCTCAAAATTGAATGTCACTCAGTTTTATTGCGTTGTTATCAGTTGCTTTCTTGTGTGTTCTGTTGAATACAATGTTTGGAAAAGTTTGCCCAATTTGATTTTATTTGTCATATAAACAGAATTAAGCCTAATTTGAGAGTGTGAAGAAAACAGGTATCACATTAAAACCTGGAGGTTAATTTTGTTCAAGTGTCTATGTATTTCATCATCCAACTGTAAGACAACAAGCTGCAATTAGAACGTACTCAAGGAAAACTCAAGATAGTTAATGTTCTGCAGCTCGGTAAAACATTGTCCGACACCTTTCTCCCATCTGACCCCTTACTTAGGACTGGTGAATTCATAATGTCAAGAAAAATATAGTTTCATTTTAGAGTGAACATACTAAATGCCTTATTTAGTTTTTAATTGAAGAGGACTGCATTACCTGTTTAAGTCTTTAAAATGTAGTTAGCTACATATAGTACAGATGAGAAAGCTGTTAACTCTTTTCCCATTTTTTGATCTTCAACTAAATTTCCACCTACTCCATGAATCTTGCCTTCAGCACTCCAATCCAGTTATGTTACCTTCCTGTAAAGTCTAAGCCCCTTTTAACTCTACTGTTCCTGGGAGGGGAGGGGGATGTTCTAGCTAACAGTGACATGAGCTTCTTAGGAGTAAAGATGGAACAAAATATTTTGTACATAATAGATGCTCAGCAGACAGCCTTAAATAACTCCATATTTGAGTGCATAGCTTGGAGAGAAGTTCTAAGAAAAGGAGAAAGATCAGCCATTTGTTATTAGAAGTCATTCTTGTGTCTATACATATCTTTAGGATGACAAACAACAAAATTAGTAGTGGTTTTGAAGGCTTTAAAAGATGCTCATAATATTAAATTATCTGAGTTAGTCCTTTTTGTACTCGTGACCTGATTCTAGCAAGAAAGTACGGTTAAAACCGTGGGCTGGGGCTAGTTAATTCCGGATAGATTTAAAAGTAGCATACCTTTAGGAAGCAATAGTTATCCTGAAAAAATATACAGACTACTTATGTTTCTTGACATGTCTTTGCTTTGCTGTCAGCCCGCAGAAAACTGGGTTCCTAAACTCAATATGTATCACCCTTATTCCTTTTCTAGTAGAGTACCTTTTTATTTAGGAAAGTAGAAAATTAACCATTTTAGCCTTGTGAGAATCATTTATGTTTATAAATAGGTTTTCTATTTAGAAACTAAAACTACAGTTTTAATTGAATTAGTTTTAGTACAAAGCGATATTTTTGTAACTTTTGGCTGATTACTCTTTTTTTCCTTTTCTGTTTTAGGATGAGTGGATATCATTTACTTATATACATTGAATTATATACCATAACCAGGGAAAAAATGTAGTGGGCAGTTAGGCATTTGTTATTATGAGATTCTGCAGAGACCTTTTCATATTCAGCCTACGTCATGTTTAAGGTGTGTTTTTAATATTCTGTGCTGCAAAAAAAAGCATACGTATTAGCATGTTAGTAGATTAATGAACTCGAACATTAAGAAGCAGGCATGCCTGGTTTATTACTCCATTGAAGGCACCTTCTATACTATTTTATGATCCCATCTCCTTTCTGCAATAGATTTTAGAAGTGTGATGAGCAAATCTTTTTGAGATGAAGATGAAACATAATAGAGTTAGAATGATAAGGACTAATTGGGAGGTTAGGCTGATTACAGAAAATTGGAAAAGATAATTTTTTGACTTTGTTTTCCACATACTAGAACTTGATAAACCTTACAGAAAATCTTTTAATTAATAGGTAAGAATAATTTATGCTTAGTATATCAAAGCACTAACCTAAACAGTTTTTTTTTTTTTTTTTTTTTTTGACGGCTGGCCAGTATAGGAATCAAATCCTGGACCTTGGTGTTGTCAGCACTGCACTGTAACCAACTGAGCTAACCAGCCAGCACAGCAATTGTTTTAGCAGAAATTACAGGTTTAATAAGTGGATATTAATTACAGGTTTAATAAATGGATTTTAAAGTGCTTTGGAGCTATACTTTACACTATTCGGTTCCTTAGGATTTTATTTATTTATTTTTTAGCAGATAGTGCAACCTCTTTTGGGCCTCTGTTTACTTACCTATAAAATAGGTAAGGTGGGCCAGAAGTCCTTGCTTCTCAGACTTTAATATGCCTGCGGATCACCTGGATGTCTTGTTAAAATGCAGATTTTGATTTAGTAGATATGGGACAGGGGCTTGAGAATCTGCCTTTCTAACAAGCTCCTTAGTGATGCTGACTCATGTAGTTCACAGAACACAGTTTGAGTAACAATGGGCTAGATTTAGCAAATTCTTACTAATTCAGCAATAACATGTATAAAGACTGCCATAATGGAGAAGAGATAAAATGCACTTTTTTTTTCCTTTTTGTCTTTTTTCATGATCGGCAACGGATCGCAACCCTCAGTGTTGCGCCCATACCGGACCGGGACCGGCAACGGGATCGCAACCCTCGGTGTTGCGCCCGCCCCTCGCTCAGCCAGTGAGCGGCTGGTCTGTATGTGGGATCCGAACCCTCAGCAGGAGCACTGCCGCGCTTCTCAAGCGGCGCACTGTAGCAGTGCGCCACCGGGCCAGCCCAAAATGCACTTTGTTATTTAGTCAAGATCTTTTGGTTGAACAGAAATCAGTTTAAATCAGCACACATGGGCCGGCCTGTGGCTCACTTGGGAGAGTGTGGTGCTGATAACACCAAGGCCATGGGTTTGGATCCCTATATAGGGATGGCCGGTTAGCTCACTTGGGAGAGTGTGGTGCTGACAACACCAAGTCAAGGGTTAAGATCCCCTTACCGGTCATCTTTTTAAAAAAATAATAAATAAATCAGCACACATAAGAAAGAAAATTGTTGTAAGAAAATACAAGACAATCTTACTGGCATACATGAGCAAGAAATCAAATATAGCCAGGCCTCAAGGGAAATGGAATGTTAGAACTCAACAAGTAGGTTAGCTATGTTTTTCATTTCTGCTTCTCTGTTTTCTGTTCCAGTCTCTCTTATATTCTGGTACATGTCTTTGGCTTTTACCATGTTATTGACTATGGCCACCACTGTTTGATCTTTCAACCCCAAGACCTGCCAACCCTTTATAAACAGTATCTCTTAATTCAGATTTTCAAGAGAAAATCTGGTCAGCCAATAATTAATTATTTCTACTTATAAATAATTAAATAAAGACAGACTTCTTTCAAAATATGCTATTCAAGTCAGCCTTCTGTGTTTGGGAGGGTTGGGTGTTAAAATCACAAAGAACAGAACTATGGAGATTGGCCCCTCTGGGGGACAAGGGAAGTGTGTTAGTTCTCCGGGAAGGGGGATGTGGGTAGAGCAGGCAATGATACCTCTCTAAACACCTTTATAAACTTTTATAAAGGAAGATTTGCTAAATTGGTAGAGTACAGGCAGTCTAATTCTTTTGTTTAGGATACTTCATAAAAGCATGTATGAAAGCAACATGGGCAGTAGTTGGGGGAGGGGTGTAGCGGTAGATTCACTCTTAGGTAACTAAAACTAATAAATCCTAATTATAGTATACATATTTTTCAATCCTGTGTTATTGGTATATACATGGGATAATGGTAAATGTAGGCAGTAAAAGTGAGTCATCTACTCCTGTGTCTTTCCCAGTGAGCGGTGTATTGAGCGGTCCACTATTGATTGCCTCCTGGCAAAGCAGTCTTACTCGTTCTTTTGCTTGCTGTTTCCTGGATCTCATTCCATACCTTTATCTTGCATATAATTTAAAAGATAACACTGAGATTACCTTTTGAGGGAATACAAATATTCTCCCTTTCTTGGAGTCACAGACAGAACCACGCAAAACATTTGAGGTTCAGCTTAAGGTTCTGAAGGCATTGGTTTAAAGAGAAATTATAACATCCTTCAGTTGAATTAATGAATATCTGTGTGGTGAGAACAATTGAAATAGTTGCCAAATTATCTCATTTTTCCTAAGAGGTCATTCTGCCTATGTTGTCATCTTCCAATATAGATATAACATTTAGAACTTTTTTTCTCCTTTGGCTTATCAATATATCAATGCTGCAAATTCTGGTGTCCTTTTTTTTTCATGCTTCTAAACTGTATATATTCCCCCCAAAATATTATAATATGCCCAGTTAATAAACTTCATGTACTATATAATACTTGAAATTTAAAGGCACAGTGTTTTTTTTTTTTTTTTGTCCTTTTTGAGACCGGCCACACCACGCTCAGCCAGTGAGTGCTGTGAGCGCACCGGCCATCTCTATATAGGATCCGAACCTGCGGCGGGATGGTGCGCTCCCAGCGCTGCACTCTCCCGAGTGCACCACAGGCTCGGCCCAAAGGCACAGTGTTTTTGCAAAAGTGTCAACAGTTTTCTGGGAGTAAAGTGTTTAAGGAAATTATTTGCTGACTTGGAATACTGTTTTCCTTTATATATATCTTAATTATACTTTCTTTTTTTTTCTTTCAGAGAAAGCCTGGGCAGAAGCTGGGTCAGCAAGAATGTCACTCCTTATATTGGTGTCCATTTTCTTATCTGCAGCTTTTGTTATGTTTTTGGTATATAAAAATTTTCCTCAGCTTAGTGAGTAAGTATACTGAGAGAGAACCCAAAAATGTCTAGATATTTATAAGATGAAAGTAGATTAATAAAAGTTAAGACTTAAACTTACTTTAAGCAACAGAAGTATTATGGTGATTGTGTATCAGCTTTCATGGCTTGTAGCAAGTCCATATCAACACTATTCTTTAAATAACTTCTTGGGGCTGACCGGTTAGCTCACTTGGTTAGAGCATGGTGTTATAACATCAAGGTCAAGGGTTCGGGTCTCCTTACTGATCAGCTGCAAAAAAAAAGGTTAAATAAATACTTCTTTCCAAAATGCCTCTTGATTTTCTATGCAAGGTTTTCCTAGCAGTGTTTCTCCAAGTACAGATTCATCTTTCTATTGGCTTTCAATTTAAAAATATATATATATAACTACAATAAGAAATACACTTTTATATCCTTATCCTGTACACATGTGCCTTCTCTCTCTCTGTCACTTGGCAATCTCGTATACATATAAAACTAAGTTAAAGTTTCATGAGACGGGTGTTTTCTGATATTTTGCACTTATTTCATTTTATTTTTTAATGCTAGTAGTGACCATAATATTGACCTGCAGTTTGAATAAGACATACTGTTTGTCTCTGCCTTTCCCCTTTTTCCATTCCTATTTTCTTCCTTCCTAGATTTCCTTTTGATCAATTTTTGCCTTCTTCTATTTGTCCTTTCCTTCCCTACCACATCTCTGTCCTCTAGCTCTTTTTCTCTTCCCTGTTTTGTAGAAATTGTATGGTCCGAATACTACTTTTCACAGTGAAATTGTAAGAGTGAACTTGTAAAAGACTGTACATCTATACATATCCACAATGCTTTAGCTAAAACCTTGGTAAAATGTGTTTCAGAATTTAAAATTTTTCCATTTTGTAAAGATAACATGGAATATATATTGTGTAATACTGTATATTGTGTAATACTTTCAGTAGAGTCCGGGGCAGCATCCCACAATCAAATGCATTAATACAGGGGGTCTTCAAAAAGTTCATGGAAAGTGCATACTATGAAAAAACTATGCATGGAGTGCAAAATATTTTTGCGCTGAAATAAACTTGTACTAACTTGTTAAAACATGTTGGAGCAGGATCTAATTTGAGGCACTAAGTAGGATAAGACATCAGTTTGAAAAGAGCTCCTATCAGAGCAACATGAATTCTACTAAAATTGAAGCAAGAACAAATATCAAATTTATGGTGAGCTTGGTTGGAAGAATGATGAAATCATTGATGCTTTACGGAAAGTTTATGGGGACAATGCCCCAGAGAATTCAGTAGTTTACAAATGGATAATGCATTTTAAGAAGGGATAAGATAATGTTGAAGATGAAACCCTCAGTGACAGAACATCCACATCAGTTTTGTTTTTTTTTTTCCTTTTTGTCTTTTTTCGTGTCCGGCAACGGATCGCAACCCTCGGTGTCGCGCCCGCACCTCGCTCAGCCAGTGAGCGGGAACCGGTCTGTATGTGGGATCCGAACCCTCGGCGGGAGCACCGCCACACTCCCAAGCGGCGCACTGTAGCAGTGCGCCACCGGGCCGGCCCTCCACATCAGTTTTGTGAGGAAAAAATTAATCTGGTTTGTGCCCTGATTGAAGAGAACCAATGATTAACAGCAGAAATTATAGACACCATAGACATCTCAATTGGTTCAACTTTACACAATTCTGACTAAAGAGTTAAAGTTGAGCAAACTTTCCACTTAATGGGTACCCAAACTGTTGTGCCCAGATCAGCTACAGACAAAGGCAGAGCTTTCAATGGAAATTTTAAGCAAGTGGGATTGAGATCTAGAAGCTTTCTTTGAAGAATTGTGACAGGAGATAAACGTGGCTTTACCGCTATGATCTTGAAGACAAACACAGTCAAAGCCATGGCTACCAAGAGGTGGAAGTGGTCCAGTCAAAGCAAAAGTGGGTCAGTGAAGAGCAAGTACAATGGCAACAGTTTTTTGGAATGCTCAAGGCATTTTGCTTGTTGACTTTTTTGGAGGGCAAAGAATGATAATATCTGCTTATTATGAGAATATTTGGAGAAAGCCAAAATTTCAGCTGAAAAACGCCTGGGAAAGCTTCACCAGGGAGTCTTTCTCTGCTAGAACAATCGTCCTGCTCATTCCTCATCGAAGGCAATTTTGCAAGAGTTTCAATGGGAAATCATTAGGCATCCAGCTAATAGTCCTGATTTGATGACTTCTGACTTCTTTTTGTTTCCTAATCTTAAAAAATCTTTAAAGGGCACCCATTTTTCTTCAGCTGATAATCTTAAAAAGATTGCATTGATGTGGTTAAATTCCCAAGACTCTTCATTCTTTAGAGATGGACTAAATGGCTGGTGTCTTGGCTTACAAGTGTCTTGATCTTGATGGAACTTATATTGAGAAATTAAGTTTTTATTTTTTATTTTTTAATTCTGTTTTTCCACAAACTTTTTGAAGTCCCTTTGTATTTTTACAGAGAAACCTGAATAATAACACTAAGCATGATAAGATACTATAAATAACTTTACTTATAAATAAGTGTGGGTCAGTTGTGCTGACAAATTAACAGGTGTAAAGATTTGGTTATCAGAATTTTTTTAACTTTAAGAAAGAGATTGTGGTCTTGCAGCGTATTTTAGTAGGGCAAAATATCCCAGGGCTATTTAACCACAGTAATACCACCCTGGTATAATTTTGGATTATATAAAGGATGACTAAAATGTAGTTAGACTTTTAACTAGGGCCAGCCTGATGTGGTAATGGATAACTGAAATGTGATTTCAAGGTTTCAGCAAGTTTGTTTCCTATGAATTCCTTTCATTCACAATTCTTTATGTTTGAAATTTTATAGTTAAACTTAATTATTTTTATTTTAATATTTTGATTTCTAACATCAATGTAAATGCCTTTGGGAGGGGAGCATGTTAATTGTTAAGTTGATATTAGTATGATGGAATTTTAAATCTTTTCTGATTTTGATGAAGGAATAGGGAATAAAGAGCTGACTGAAACGGGGAAAGAAAAGACTCTAGATTAAGGTTGTCTTTGCTCCCAATCTGCTCTAGGAAAGGTAACATATCACTTGTGTAGAATAATGTACTATTACAAAAATTTTATATTCTGCTTATTTCGCTCCATATATGTATATATGTGTTTGTGCATGACCATGCAGGGACACTTATATAGAGTCTTTTTAGTTTTTAAATTTTGTAAATGAGAAACCATTTTAGTTTACCAGGTATTTTTATAGGACTTAAAAAAGCATCATCCCATCATTGTTCTGCAGTGTCAGTTAAACTTTATCATGTAGACAAATGAGTACAATATATATTAAATACAATGGTGATTATTTGAGGCTTCATAAGCAAGAAATCATTTAGTTCCAAATAAGGCACCAAATATAAAGTAAAATTATAAAGAAAGGGAAAAGCGTTTAAGTTCTTTTCTGATGTTTTAGCTGGGATAGTCCAGAAAGGTGTGAACTGTGAATTTATTAAATTTTTTACTTAATTTCTGTTGTAAATGATTATTGACTTAAGCTTATCATGAGGATTACCCAAAATGATGTTAAATATGTTTTTTGATATACTAACATCAGTGGTTCATTTCTTATACTAGATTTAAAATTTAAACCAATGTGGGAGCAAATGTTCCAATCTTTGGTTTGGGTCATCTTGAACTTTCATATATAGATTATATATCATGAAATTATAGCATTAAAAAACAAGTCATTTATAGACTTTTGGACTTAAAAATTGCTAATTTAGACTTTAACAGATCAAGGTGGCAGATCATTTTGGATAAAACTTCATGTTTTAAACTTGACCTTGATATTATTTTGGCAAAATTCTGTTTTAAAAATTTTTTCACGTAATTTTATTTCTTTAGAGAAGAAAGAATGAATATGAAGGTTCCCAGAGATATGGATGATGCCAAGGCTCTAGGAAAAGTTTTATCCAAATATAAGGACACCTTTTACGTACAAGTACTTGTAGCTTATTTTGCTACGTATATTTTGTATCCTTTTAACTAAAATATGTTTTCTAGTTTTGGTCAAGAAGTTGTTTAAAAGGTTTGCTGTTCAGTTATGTATAATTATTTTTCCTTTTAAAAATTGTTAATGCAGTATAACAATATTAAATATAATATCGAAAAATCAAAATGAAAAAAATTTCCTCTTTAATCCTATCTCAACTCAATTTTTTTTTTTTTGCAGGAGGATAATTTGCCATTCAAAGGAATGAATGTTTTTTATAGTTCTTGGTATATATTATTTGTTTATAGAAATACGTTATATTTTAAATAGTCAGGAAAATGGCTTTATTCTTTATATACTTTCAAACTACTTATACTATTGGTGATTAATCTTCCAGTTTGTGGACATTAACTTTCATTTCTGATTTTTCTATCTTTTATTCTTGTCCAACCTATTTTCCAAATCTTCTTGGTTAATGAAGGCATTACCTCTTGATGTTATAAAAGTAATCATTATCTTTTTTAAGCCAGTTTGTATTTTAAAAAGGCAAATTAGTTACTTTGTTACTTCTCTCAAAGTATCTATATTCTTGCTTCCTTTTTTATTCTGAATTTCTTTTGGCTGGACTTTTTGACTAAAACCTTTTCTCCTGCAAAATTTAATAGCATTTTCTTTTCTTGAATTTATATTGGATTAAATATTTATGTATATGTTTCTATAGTTAACATCCTTATGCAAATGTTTTGAGTATCTGTGTAAACACATTGGAGTAATTACTCCTAGCAAAAGCAACATAGGGACAAGTACATTCACAAAAGCTTTTGCTGCTAATAAAAACATTACTCCTTTACCCATGTGATGAAGATGCATTTGGATTTAGGTAGTGTGCTTTATGTAGGTATTTTATCGTTATCCTTCCTGTTTATTATTAGAAAAACTCAAATTTGGGGAAAATCTGGAGAATAATTTTTATGCACCTATCTTTTTGACAGGTCATTTTGGGCAATTTAATTGTACATGCACTATTTTAAGAAATCTGTAACTGCTGCCTTTTCTATTAAATTTATTTTGTCACTTATCTGTGAAAACCTTGGTGTTAGGCTTTCAGGTTATTTTGCCTTTAATATACTTTAATCATAAATTGAAGTACTTTCCCCAAATAGAAGACAACTTAGTTCATCCCTTTCATTTGTGTTGTATAAGGTTTTTGTGAACACTTTGTGAACAAGCCATGTAATTTCTGTGCACTTTGGAAAATTATCTTTTTTGCCCCATTTTGTTTCCCAGCTTTGGGAGGGATACGTGGCAAGGGATAAAGGGAATACACACTCCTGGCCAATCGGCCAATTAGCATAAATGAATCTTGGCCACCTATGGGGTAATAAATGCTGTAGCCTCGTGTTAATATCCATATGCAGTTTAGTAGAAAATAATAAATTGTCCTACAGAAGGTGAATTGAAAGTATGAGAATGTGTTTATTATTACAAAATACATTTGGTTTAAAATTTAAAATAAGTTATTGGGTAATATTGTCAGTTCAGCTTTTATTTCACATTGTTACTGTTAACTTAGTAATTAAATAATTGTAATGATTTTACATCATGTTTTAGATTTTTATAAGAACTTAAGTCCAAATTTTCTTATAATTTTCTGTTTATTTTCACCTGAATCTTAAGCTCTGAATGTTAAAAAGGTACTTCTAAACTGAACAAAAAGGACTTTATCATAGGGCATATAACAGAGATTTGATTTTACTAGTACGGGGCTGATTAATAGAAATATAATGTGAGCCACATTTAGGTTTTAAATTTTCTAGTAGGCATGTTAGAAGAAGTAAAAAAGGACATTTGAAATTAATTTTACTAATATATTTTACTTGAATCTTTAGTTTGAAAGTATCAAAATTTTTCATTTCAACATGTAATTTGTATAAAAATTATTAATGAGATATTTTACATTCTTTTTTTAATACTAAGTCTTTGAGATTTGGTGTGTAGTTTATACTCACCATACTTCTTAATTCGGACTTGCCACATTTCAGTGTCTCAATAGCCATATGTGGCTAGTGGCCACATGTTCAACAGTGCAGTATTAGTACCTTCTTGAATAATACCTCATTTCAAACTCTTGTGTATAAATTACTTTTTGTATTATAGTCTTTATTTTAACCCTAGCCCTTACTCATTCAACTAGTTTTTTTGTTAATTTGTTTTTGGGTTTTTTTTGGTGGCTGGTGGTCTGGGGATCTGAGTCCTTGACTGGGGTATTATAATACCGCACTGTAACCAACTGAGCTGAGCGGTCAGCCCCTAACTAGTTTTTAAAAAGTAGTAATTCAAGGGGCCGGCCCAGTGGCGCACTGCTACAGTGCGCCGCTTGGGAGCGCGCCGGCGCTCCCGCCAAGGGTTTGGATCCCACATACAGACCGGCCGCTCACTGGCTGAGCGAGGTGCGGGCGCAACACCGAGGGTTGCGAGATCGTTGCCGGTCCCGGTCCGGTAGGGCGCAACACTGAGGGTTGCGATCCGTTGCCGGTCACGAAAAAAGACAAAAAGGAAAAAAAAAAGTAGTAATTCAAAATAGAACAACTATTTCTAGTTGGAGTAATGGGGAATGATGGATGGAGGTACCACATAGTCATTCCAGACAGATCAAGTCTAGAGCAGAGTTTATAAGCACAGGGCAGTGTTAGGAAGTGATTACTAGTCAGTTTTAGTTGGAGTATAGAGTGTGAGGAGGGGAGGATTGTAAAGTAAGTCTAGCAACTGTACTCAGATGCAGAGGACTTTGAAAACAAGACTAATGCATTTAGAATATTCATTCGGTAGTCACTGAGGACTTTTGAGCAGAGAATGATGTTAAAAGTGTCACCTTCGGGCCGGCCCGTGGCTCACTCGGGAGAGTGTGGTGCTGATAACACCAAGGCCCCGGGTTCGGATCCCATATAGGGATGGCCGGTTCACTTACTGGCTGAGCATGGTGCTGACAGCACCAAGTCAAGGGTTAAGATCCCCTACCGGTCATCTTTTTAAAAAAAAAAAAGTGTCACCCTCACCTCTTTTTTTGTTTGTTTCCCCAGGCTAAAATCTTAAGTCTCTTTTTAAAGTAAATTTATTTTTTTTGGACTATTTAAAACATACATAAAAATAGAGAAATTCTGTAATGAAGTCCTATGTACCCAACAACCAGCTTCAACTGTTACCAATATTATGCCAATCTTATCTTTGACATTTTATTTTTGTCCTTTCAGTAGAGTACCATGTTTGAGGCTGAGGAAAAAGGATAATCACTTACTTTGGTTAGAACATGCTGAGTTTTAAATATTCGTATGGGGGCCGGCCCGGTGGCGCACTGCTACAGTGCGCCGCTTGGGAGCGCGGCGGCACTCCCGCCGAGGGTTCGGATCCCACATACAGACCGGTTCCCGCTCACTGGCTGAGCGAGGTGCAGGCACAACACCGAGAGTTGCGATCCCATTGCCGGTCCGGTCCGGTACGGGCGCGACACTGAGGGTTGCGATCCGTTGCCGGACACGAAAAAAGACAAAAAGGAAAAAAAAAAATATTCGTATGGAAGTTTCCACACCTAAATTCAATCAATAGGATACTAGCAGAGTAAACTATGGTAAATCCAAACATGAGATTCTATTTAGCTGTTAAAAAGAATGAGAAATATCTCTGTATGCTGTTAAGGCATTAACTCAGGTTAACCTAGTCAAGTGAGAAAGCAAAGTGCAGAATAGTATGTAAGTATGGTATATTTTATCTAAGAAGGGGATGATATGAGTGCATACATACATAAATATTTGTTATGTTTTTTCAAAGGAAAACCAATAAAAATGTTTACCTGTGAGAAAGGAGATGAAACCGGGATGCAAGTGAAACTTCTCTGAATGTACCTCATTTTGTAGATATGGCCCTAAAACAAAGTAAATGTTTTACGTAATTACGTAACAATCAAAGTGAAAAAAGAAACAGGAATCCTGAAAATCTAAAGCAACCTCACACCAGTTAGGGTGGCTGCTATCAAAAACACAGAAAATAACAAGTGTTGGCAAAGAAAAATTGGAACCTTTGTGCACTGTTGGTGGGAGTGTAAAATGCAGCTGCTATAGAAAACAGTATGGCAATTCCTCAAAAATTAAAAATAGAATTATCATATGATCAGCAATTCTGGATATATACCCAAATGAATTGAAAGCAGGGTCTTGAAGAGAGATTTGTACACCTGTGTTCATAGCAGCAGTGTTCACAATAGCCAGAAAAGGTGGAAACAATCCAGGTGTCACTTGACAGATGAATGGATAAACAAAATGTAGTATATGCACACAATGGAATATTATTTAGCCATGAAAAGTAATAAAGTACTGATACATGCTATTACATGGATTAACCTTGAAAACATACAAGTCAAAGGAGTAGATACAAAAAGGACAAATATGGTATAATTCCACTTATATGAAGTACTTAGAATGAGCAAATTCATAGAGAGGGAAAAAACTTCAGAGAAATTTCTTAAATTATTTTCAGTAATCATATTGTTAGTCACAATATTGTTATTCTGAAATAAACTGTGGAAAAGTTTCAGAACAATACTAATATATAGTATATATTTTATGTAACATTTTTAATAGTATGTAAGTCAAATAGGTAATTATATTGATGTCATTAAGACCCAAGATTTTTTAGTGTGAGAGGAGAGAAATACGAATCTAAACAGTTAGAAAGTTCACGTTACATTCCCATGCAGAAGCAAGAATAGTTTTGTTAACTTTTACTACAAGATAAAGGACAGAAGCGCATATTAAACTATGCTAAGGGACACAGTAAGCAAAATTCAATAAATGGTAAATTCTACAAATGGTCTGGTTTCTTCAGTACATTGCAAGAAAAAAAATAAAAGGACCCTGTACTTAAGAGACACATTGCGCAAATAGCATGGGTAGGCCTTGTTTAGATTCTGATTTGAACACACCATTTGTAAAAAAAAATTATGAGGCACTTGGGAAATCTAAACACAGATTAGATATTTATGACAGTAAAGAATTGTAGTTAATTTCTTGAAGTCTGACATTGATGTTATGTTAGAAAAGGAATCCTTGGGCCGTCCCGGTGGCGCACTGCGCTCCCGCTGAGGGTTCGGATCCCATGTGGAGACCGGTTCCCGCTCACTGGCTGAGCGCGGTGCGGACGCAACACTGAGGGTTGTGATCCCGTTGCCGGTCCCCGGTACGGGCGCGACACTGAGGGTTGCTATCCCGTTACCGGTCAGTAAAAAAAGACAAAAAGGAAAAAAAAAAAAAAGAAAAGGAATCCTTTTAATTGTATTAAAGTATTTGCACATGAGATGTGTTAATTTAGGGCACTATATTAACTAGATTCTCTGCTTTCATGTATGTTTGAAACTATGATAAGGTCTTAAAGAATCCTGAAAAGAGTGTATGCGTATTATTTTGTTAATGCAGGCATCTGGTAGACAGATGGAAATTTTTATACTGGTATTTGATTAGAGAAATTGAATCAAAGATAGAGAATTCGGAGTTATCCGTATAACTTGATGCCATGGAAATTGCTAGATTTTTTTAAAGGAAAGGGAGAGTGTGGCTGCCACAGTGTTGTTAGAGATATCCCATACTTGAGAGCAAGGAGAAAAATCTAAAGAGGAAATGATTTGTAATGTAAAAGAAAAGTACAGTTCACTGAAGGTGAGTTTCATGCAAGAGATCTAATTTTATGCAGGGATCAATAAAAGATGACTACTGAGAAAAAGTCATTAATTTTGGCCTTGAAGTTTTAAAAGAGTGGTGAATGGGTAGCCAGGTTGTAGGGGACAAGGTGAGAATTTCCTGTGAGAAAGTGAAGATGAGAGGCAGTAGCTGGACAGGATACACTGGTTTAGGAAAGCCTAGATTTATTTTTAATTTGTAGACATCTGCGTAATTTTGTAGAGGAAGGGTCCAGTGAAAGAGCAAGAAGTTGAAGATGAGAGAACCCAGGAGGAAGAAGGAGAAAATTGAAATGAAAACATGAAGAAAGTGAGAACTAAAGAAAAAAGGAAGAGGGAGAAGTAATGAGTGAAGATAGAAATTTTAAAGTAGGATGGAGAGAGATTGAGGGAATTCACTCAGTCTGTCTGACTTGTAAGTAAATCATGTTAGGGGTGTAAAGGGGATCCAGACCAAACCAGGGAACTAGAGGAAAGTAGAAAAAGCATAATTCTGTTTTAAAAATAAAATTTGTAGGGCTGGCCCGTGGCTCGCTTAGTAGAGTGCGGTGCTGATAACACCAAGGCCACGGGTTCAGATCCCTTTATAGGGATGGCTGGTTAGCTCACTTGGGAGAGCGTGGTGCTGACAACACCAATTCAAGGGTTAAGATCCCCTTACTGGTCATCTTTAATAAATAAATAAAATTTGTGATTTTTACTATATCACTATCCTTTTTTTTTTTTTTTTTCCCTTTTTGTCTCTTTTTTCGTGTCCGGCAACGGATCGCAACCCTCAGTGTCACGCCCATACTGGACCGGGACCGGCAACAGGATCGCAACCCTCGGTGCTGCTCCCGCACCCCGCTCAGCCAGTGAGTAGGAACCGGTCTGTATGTGGGATCCGAACCCCCGGCGGGAGCGCCACCGCGCTCCCAAGCAGCGCACTGTAGCAGTGCGCCACCGGGCCGGCCCACTATCCTTTTTTTAATGAGCAGTGAATTGAGGTGAATTTTCATAGTTAAATTAGAAGCAAATAATTATTATACTTTATGTGTACCTAGATTTCCACAGAAATGTTTCCTGAAAACATTTAGGAGTAAATCAAATGCATTAGAGAAGCTTGTTATTTAAGAGGTTACTGATGATCTTTTCTTTCTTTCTTTTTTTGCCAAAATGCCCAATTCCTCTCTATCTGGTACATGTTGGATATTAGTCTTGGTTTTTCTTTTAGTAGCATATACTTATTAGTATTGCATTTATGATACTCTTTAGTAAATTGTCAACTTAGAGGCATTACAACTGAGTCGTCATATATATTTTAAACTTTTGGATATAATTTTACTTTGTTTTATAATACTGAACTATGGATATAATCTCATTAATGTGGTAATTTCTGCATTTGTACTTTTTTCTGAAATGTTGGATTTGTCTTTAAAAAAATTCCATTATGTTTTAATCCTTAACTTAGAAGTTAACAGCTTGCAAACATTTGCTATTCCTGGCTCTATATTCCTCAGTATACTCTCAGGGTTTCTTTATCCCTTTCCATTAGCCTTATTTCTTGTTTGTTTGGTAAGTATAAAGTGAAATTGGGATTCTGGAAAAAAATAGCTTTACTTAGAATGTGGAGGAGGAGAATGGCATCCTAGTCCCATTAATCTGTGTAAGCATGAACCATTAGTTTAATAGGAGTTTATGTCAAAGTGATACTGTTAAGTCTCTCCATAAGGAGAGTTTTATAGTTTTTTGGTTTTTTTTCCCCCTAGAATAGGGGTATCATAGACTAATTGCACTTATAAGCTCTGTATTAGCTTTTCTTTTCTATTGCATTTTGTAACTTAGATAGTCCAAGAGTGTTGGTGGGTATGGTCCCAGGGCTGGTAGTGTTATTTTTAAGCATAGCAATTGAAAAAAAAAAAAAAAATTTGCTACTGCAATTTTATTCTTGGGCTTTAGGCTAACATTAATTATCTGGATATAGTCACTATATAGTCACTAAGTTTAATCACAAGTGCCAGTTTGTTTAACTGGTCTCATTCGAGTTACAGTTTGGTCTGAGAAAGAACTTAGATCAAATGGGTTCTTGTTCTTTGCACAATAGATGTCATGCAGAGTATCCTCCCCGCGCCCCCCCCCCCCCAAAGTAGTAAACTAGTTGAGCTTTTTTTCAGGTGAATATATCCATGTGAATAAGACGGGAAAATGCTTATGGCTACTTGTTATTTTTCAGTGTTCTGGACTTGGTGCCTCATTTTGCTATATGCTCTCCTATTTAGTTGGGAGACCAGTTGTATATAAATACCTGACAGAGAAAGCAGTAAAATGGTCACAGCAGGTAAACATGTATTTTTAAATTATTCAATGTAGCTCTTTGGTTAATTGGAAGGTCAGTGTATAGTCCCTACATAAATTAACTACATGTATTAACTCTACATAAATTAATAAACTTAATAACAAATAAAATTATGTAGTCCCAGCATAAATTAACTCTAGTAATAGAATTATCTTTTGGCCAAAATAAAATCAAGTGATAGGTAAATATGAATGTTAATAATTTCAAATACAAATTTTTTGTGCCTGTAATAGTAATTTAAATTCTTTATACTAATGAGTTCAATCAGTAGAGAAGTCAAAGTGTCAATATAAAGGCATCCACTTAATTAAAAACCTCATCTTTTTTGTATTGATGCAGGATGCTGTCATGGGAAACTGAAAAACTTGTATCAGCCAACTTCTAATGCATTTCACCAGTGGGAACAATTGTAATCTTCAGTCAGGATCTCTGCAGAGACTAGCAATGATAAACATAAGCACTACTTCACAGAAGGGACTAAGAGAGTCCTATTTTATAAAGAATCAAAATAGACTTAAAATTCATAGGGATTTTAGAGGTCATCCTGCCCTACCCCTTTGTTTTACAGAGGAGGAAACTAAGAGAAATTAAGTATTTTGCCCCAAATCACGATCATATACTTGTAAAGAAAGGTTTAGAATCTCAGATTTCTAGACTTCTACAGTGTAGTGCTCATTATACCATATCAGTACTGAATATTAAAATCGTTTTACATGTAAGTTTTTTTTGGAATTGTTATTTTATTTTCTCCAAGTGAGCTATTCCAAGAGTTATTCAGTGGAAGTATAAACCGCAATCAGTGCTTATATTTAATTGGCTAAATATTTCCGTATATTTGTTTAATCTCATTTATCAACAATAAATTCACTTGTGTGTTGTATATTGTGGTAGCATAAAATAAAGATTACCTGAAATTTTTTTAATTGGGGACTAGATTTGTTGATGTGAAATCATTAAATGATCATTAAGCTGATGTAGAACCATCTTTAGTAGCATAACATTGAGCTATAAGCACAATTAAGAAAAAAACAACTGATATCATTTATCTTTAGTGATGAGCATTTGACAGATAGTTTATTGTCATTGTTAAACTTTTTTGATAGTTTCTGTTGGATAAATTGAAGTATTGGGGATGAGAATTTGAAATAAGATGTTTTATATTAAGCAATTTATTTTCAAGATTGGCCTTATCTGGTGTTCTTTCTTGTCTTTCTCATGACAGGTTGAACGTCATAGAGAACATCTCATTAACTACATTATATTTTTGAGAATAACACCATTTCTGCCCAATTGGTTTATTAACATTACATCTCCTGTGATAAATGTGCCATTGAAGGTTTTTTTTATTGGCACTTTTCTAGGTAAGGCCTCTGGTTCATTTGTGTTAGAGCTCATTATGTGCGTTTCTAACAGTGTCCAGCTGGGCTGGATTGCATGCTCTGTGCGGATATGCCAGCACCATGTGTAACACTTGAGCACAAAGCCTGGCCTGTATAAGTAGATGCTCAGAAATGTTTATTGTATTTTGTTCACTTAGATATTTTAGTGTTACCTTTTTAAAGAAGAGCATTTTCTACTGCTTATTGTTTTAATGACGTAGGGTTAAACAGGACTTTTCAGTGGAGAGAGAAAAAAATCAGGTTGCCTTATATGAATAATTTTCTCCTTAGTCTTCTAATCAAGTGTTAAAATATTGAACTTTAATTTTCATTAGAAAATTGATCCTGTTTTTCATTTTATTGAAATCAGCATTTATTGTGGGTATTACCAAAATTATGGAGGAAACAAAGATTCAAACATTCTTGCTTTCAAAGAACAGATACTTAATTTTGAAACCAATCAGTGGACTGATTGAAATAAGATTTATTTATATATTTTGAATTCTATTGGTTCTTTAGTGAGAGTGATCTGCTTTTCTTTCCTATTTAAGTTGAATTGTTTAGATACCAATAAAATGAGATTTCTCATGTATTGAATGTCTGTTAAATTAAAGCTTAAATTAATACTTGTGAGAATAGATTTTTTGGAAAAGAATCAAAATTAATTGCTGCTTTAAAAAATCCATTGACAGGCTTAATTTTATCATCATGGGTAATTTTGAATTTTGTAAAATGTTATATTCATGGAATCAAGAGAATTTTTGTGCCTATCTCTTTATTTTACAGGTGAAGTAGCTAGTGAGTTGGTTAACTTCAGCATTGGCTAAAGTAATGTTTTCACTTTGTTTTGATTTTTAATGAAATGTGATCATTCTGTGTGTACTCTTGTATAAACTGCTCTTTGTGCTTATTTTGAGTATCTTTCCAAGTCAGTATATTTCCTACTACTTTATTTTTATTTCAAGTATGTTCTGTCAAGGGTGATCTATCTAGTCAACCTTATTTTTGAACATTTAGACTGTTTCCAGATTTTTGTTATTATAATGCTTTGATTAACATCCTTGAAACCAGATCTTTGCTCATATACATTATTTCCTAAAGTAGAAATTGCTGGATCAGAGCACACTTTGTTTTTTTAAAGGCTGTTGATAAATGTTGTAAAATTGTTCTCTGATATACTTTGACTTTTTAAAATTCATTATCCTTAAGAGGTGATTATGAGAGAGTGAATTCTTTATACAGAAATAAACTTGAGGAGCTTTAAATTCTTTATGATTTTTTCCCCCAAAATATGAATAGCTGTATTCTTATAAGAAATTTTATGCACACAGAAAATTTTTAATTTTTGAAAACAATTGGTGGTTTTTACTATGTTTTTATATTTTGTTTTAGGTGTCGCTCCTCCCTCATTTGTAGCAATTAAGGCAGGAACAACACTATACCAGCTTACGACAGCAGGGGAAGCTGTTTCCTGGAACTCAGTATTTATTCTGATGATTTTAGCTGTTCTTTCTATTCTGCCAGCCATCTTCCAGAAGAAACTAAAGCAGAAATTTGACTAAAAAAATCGTCTGGTTTTTAGTTTTCCTATCATCATCATCATCATCATCATTATCATCATCATTTTAGGATTAGCAGTTGCTTCCATTTATGTTTTTAAGTCATCTCTTCAGTAACTGAAACAAGGAATTTGTGAAATAAAATTTTCTGTCAGGCGGTTAAAATAATGCATTTAAGTGTCAAAAGGAGAAAAGAGTAAAAATGGAAATTGATGTACTATGAACAATGCTGTCAATAGTTAACAGTAAACATCTTAATAAATCACTAAACCAAGGGTAGCTATAGATAATTAATAGTGGCATGGTAGGAAATTTTTGATCCAACTGAAACATTCAATTTAACTTAATATTTTTCTCTCTTATCTCTTGCTAATAACTAAAATAGATATTTAGAAATTCTAGATTTTTAAAAAGTGTTGCTGTTCTTGCTAATGTTAGCCTTTTTTTCAAAGCATAAACTGGAAAACGAAAGCTTTAAAGAGATTTACATTTTTTTCCTCTTTTTAAAAAACCTTTGAGGTAATAGGTTTGTTTCGAGGTCATGTCTTAGATCACTAAATATGGACAGTATATCAGTTTATCTATCTTATGAAATTTAGTTTTTTTTCTGTTCTAGATTTTTATCATGGATTAGTCTGAAATTTAGAATTCTGGCCACTCTGTTTTCATCCTTTTTTCTAACTTTTACAGTATTTCCACTGTGCATTTAAAGAATGAGAATTACATGATAACTGTTTCATATTTGGTGTTGATAATTTATATTCAGATAATATTTTGTTACAGTGTTTCTTTAATATCTCAAAAGGGGATCTAAAAAGCAAACACTCGAAGTGTGCAGTTTTTACACATTATATTTTGAAACAGAAACAGTCAGTTCAACACTTAAATGGTTAAATATAGTTTATTTGTTCCGGTGACTGTAAAATTTACCTAATTTATTTATTAGTCTGGTCATTAAGGAATATCTTATGTAATTATTCTTTTTATGCATGATACAGCTATAAGAATGCCTTGTTTCATTTCTGTTGATGGCTTTTTTGTTTGGGATTGCTTTTGATTAATGCAGTTTCACAGTTTAGAGTTTTTACTTTTTCTAATTCACAAGTTAAAACTAACTTCTCATGTGATAACTACTATATTTAAATAGTTCTGGAAAGACTAAACTGCCTTTTGCTGCTTGGTTAATGGTAATGCCTTTGATTCCTTGATTCTAGGACATAACCTATCTAAAGTACTCTGTCAGTTTTACCTTCACCCACGACTGTCGTTATGTTAAAAAGTACTTTAGCTGTGTGAGAAATCCTTATATGTTTTTATTGTGAGAGGTATGGTCATCATCAAAACCTGTTTCTACTACATAATGTGGACTGATTCATTATTTTTTCTATCACAGTATTAACAAATGGATTTATTGTAAATACAAAGAAAATATATTGATTAATATAGTATTCTTATGTCACCTGGCCTTTTGTGTGAAATTATTTATTGTTATTTCTAGCAAGGTTTTCTTCCTTTCTTATTGACCAGAGACTGAGTGATAAAGCTTTTGTTCTTTTTACAAAAGAACTTAAAACATAGCCTTTTTGGACATTGTTCACTAAATATTACTGTATAAAATGTAATTGAGTAAGTTTTTATCAGACTTTTAAAATAAAAGCAAGAGCTAAACTCAGGAGAAACCTCGCTGTTTACTCCAGTGTGTATATATTGTACTTACTCTATTCTCAGAGTATTTTCCCTATCCTTACCATTGATTCTTTCCCTTCACTATTTTTTTTTCTGTTAGAAAACTGTAACTGCCACTTTAGGTGGAGTATGTTTTCTTCTCCCAAGAGAATAGCCAGTCTTTCCAGATTCGTCATCATTGACTGTCAAGGAAGACCCCTTCAGCATACTGTCTCCTATATGCAGTTGGTGGCCTGTATTCACGGATTCACACTTACCTGATGCCAAATGTAAATTCAAGCTTCAGTCACATCTTGAATTCAATTACACAGTAATAATTACAAGAGAGCAAGCATCTGTAGTGGGGAGGTGAGCGGGCTAACTCCAAAGTTGACACACTAAGAAACTAAGAAAGTGAGACTGTTCCCTCCTTAGTTAATGGTCTTTCTCTGGAGATTTATCACTTTGTAATATTTCCAAGATACTTAATAAATGCAAACAAAAATGTAATAAGAATAAATTATATTGGAGAAACTTAAATGTCATACTTGGGATTTATTTCATGGAAGTACTTATATTAAAAAAAATTATTGAATAAAAATATATTCTCTTGAAATTCTAGTGCTTTTTTTTTTTTTGTCCTTTTTGAGACCGGCCGCACCGCGCTCAGCCAGTGAGTGCTGTGAGCGCACTGGTCATCCCTATATAGGATCCGAACCCGCGGCGGGAGCACAGCATCGCTGCACTCTCCCGAGTGCACCACGGGCTCGGCCCTCTAGTGCATATTTTCACCACTAAGAACAAATAAAATTTTTAAAACTTTTAATTTTAATAGTTGTCTTTGGAGGATCCTAAAGCCATTTTTTTTTCCTGGTTGGCTAGTAGAGGGATTGAACCCTGGACCTTGGTGTTAACAGCACCACTAAAGCAATTTTAAAATTGTAGCAGTAAGTAAATATAGGTATAGGTAAACATTTCTAGTACATACAGTGATTTCTTTTTTTTCCCCTAAATGATAGACTTTATAGCAGTTTTAGATTTACAGAGAAATTGAGGAGACAGTACAGATAGTTCCCACTCCCCCCGCCCCTGTTTTATTATTAACATGTTATGTTAGTGTGGTATATTTGTTACAATTATGAACCAATATTTCCATATTTATTTTAAAAATTTTTTTTGTCACAACATAGTTGATTATATCTGTGGGGTAGAGTTGAATATCATTACCTGTGTGCAATATATGATGCTCAAATCATGATAATTAGTATATTCAACATCAATGTAATAGTTTTTTGTGGCCCTTTACAAAATCCTCCTTTACCTCATACTTCCTTCCCCTTTCCCACCTCTGGTAACCTTGGTTCGTTCTCTCCTTTTGAAAATTCACCATATTATTGTAATTGTTCTATCTTTCTTTCTTTTTTAAAAAATTTGTTTATTTTTTAGCTCCCGCTCATGAGTGAGGACATGCGATATTTCTCTTTCTGTACTGGCTTACTTCACTTAACATGATTTTCTCTAAGTTGCTCCATGTTGTAGCTAATGGCAGTATTTCATTCTTTTTTATGGTAGAGTAATATTCCATTGTGTATGTATACCACGTTTTCCATTGTCTGGCAGTGAACATTTAGGTTGGTTCCAACTCTTGGCTATTGTAAGTAGAGCTGCAATAAACATGGGGGTGCAGATATCCCTTCAACATGATAATTTCCACAATTCCACTGCTGGATTGTATGGCAGTTCTATCTATAGTTTGAGGAAACTCCGTACCATTTTCTGTAATGGCTGCACCAATTTACAGTTCCACCAACAGTGTAGGAGGGTTCCACTTTCTTTGCATTCTCTCCAGCATTTGTTATTCTCTGTTTTTTTGATAATAGCCAGTCTAAGTGGGATGAAATGATATCTCAGTGTGGTTTTGATTTGCATTTCCCTGAGGCTGAGTGATTTTGAGCATTTTTTCATGTGTCTGTTAGCCATTTGTATATCTTCCTTTGAGAGATGCCTATTCAGCTCTTTTGCCCATTTTTCATTCGGGTTATTTGTTATTTTCCTGTTTGAGTTCCTTGTATATTCTGAATATTAATCCTTTGTTGAATGCATAGTTTGCAAATATTTTCTCCTACTCTGTAGGTTGTACAAGACAGGTTTTTTAGTGGATGTGGGTGTCTGTTTTGCTGTGTATGTGAATTTCTAGAACACTAGAGTTACCTTCTATCTTTTTTTTTTTTTTTTTTTTCCTTTTTTTTGTCTTTTTCTGTGTCCGGCAACGGATCGCAACCCTCAGTGTCGTGCCCGCACCGGACCGGGACCGGCAACGGGATCACAACCCTCGGTGTTGCTCCCGCACCTCGCTCAGCCAGTGAACGGGAACCGGTCTGTATGTGGGATCCGAACCCTCGGCGGGAGCGCCACCACGCTCCCAAGCGGCGCACTGTAGCACTGCGCCACCGGGCCGGCAGAGTTACCTTCTATCTGATTTGAGATGACCCTGTGGGGTGAAATAAGTTCCCTGCTCATTTTGTTCCACAGGCATATCTGATTCTCACCCAACAGTTGTGGAGACCAGATGTCCAAGATCAAGGTGCCAGAAGGACTGGTTTTTTCTGAGGGCCATGAGGGAAAAGGATATGTTCCAGGCTTCTCTCCTCGGCTTGTAGATGGCCATCATCTCCCTGTGTCTTCACATGGTCTTCCCTCTATCTCTATGTTGTTATTAACTCAGCTTTACGTTAGGATTCCCTCTTTGTGTTGTACAATTCTATGTGCTTTGTTAAATGCATGTCATGTATTTACCATTACAGTGTTATGCAGAAGAGTTTCATTGCTCTTAAAATCTGTGCTCCACCTATTCATCCCTCCCTCCCCCAAGCCCTGGAAACCACTAATTTTGAGGGGGCAGCTGGCTGGTGTGGGGATCAGAACCCATGACCTTTGTGTTATAAGGCTGCACTCTAACCAACTGATCTAACTGGCCAGCCCAATCACTGATCTTTTTTCTACCCCCCCCATTACCTCAAACATTTATCATTTATTTGTATTGGGAACATTCAAAAACCTCTCTTCTAGTTAATTGAAAGTATACTATAAATTGTTGTTAATTATAGTCACCCTACAGTGTTATAGAATACTGGATATTATTTTTCCTGTCTAGGTGTAATTTTGTATGTTAACCAACCTCTTGCTATCCCCCTGCCCCCATACACATTCCAGCCTGTGGTAATCACCATTCTACTCTCTACTTCTATGCGATCAACTTTCTTAGCTTCCACATATATGTGAGAACATGTGGTATTTCTCTTTCTTTAATTTTTTTTTTCCTTGGCAGCTGGCCAGTATAGGGATCCAAATCCTTGACCTTGATGTTATCAGCATGTATTTGTCTTTCTGTTCCTGGTTTACTTCACTTAGCATAATGTCCTCCAAGCTCATCCATGTTGCCGCAAATGACAAGATCTCAGTCTTTTCTATGGCTGAATAGTATTCCATTGTGTGTATATACCATATTTTCTTTTCGATTCATCTGGACACTTGGGTTGATTCCATATCTTGGCTGTTGTAAATAGTGTTGCAAAAAACATGGACGTGCATTCCCTTACTGGCCAGCTGCCAGAAAAGAAACAGAACAAAACATGGAAGTGCAAATATCTCTTTGATAAACTGATTTTCTTTCCTTTGGATATGTCCAGTAGTGGGATTGATGGATCATATTTTTAGTTTTCTGAGGAACCTCAATACTGTTTTCTATAATGGCTGTACTAACTTACATTCCCACCAACAATATATATAGTGTTCCCCTTTCTCTGCATCCTCACCAGCATTTCATATAATGATTTCTTTATAAAGGAATCTTGTAACAGTTCTCTTTGGCTTTTTGAAAATGAATAGAATAAATCAAAAAGGCCAGTGCTTCCCTGGTGTGAAAATGATCATTCAGTGATTGTAGTTTAGATGTGTAGAAGGTGGATCTTATTGCAGTTTTAGTACTATATTCTGATTATTCTTTTTTTTTCCTGCCCCATACTTGGAGGATATTCTGGTTATTATTCTTTTTCGTGTTTTCTTATCTGAGACAAACTTACTAATTTGGGTGACTTTGAGGTGGGTGGGGTATTGCTTAAGCTCTCTGGGCCTCATTTATTTTTATTTATTTATTTATTTATTTATTTATTTTAAAAGATGACCGGTAAGGGGATCTTAACCCTTGACTTGGTGTTGTCAGCACCACACTCACCCAGTGAGCTAACCGGCCATCCCTATTTGGGATTCGAACCCATGGCCTTGGTGTTACCAGCACCACACTCTGCCAAGTGAGCCATGGGCCGGCCCTGGGCCTCATTTTTCTCATCTGGAGTGAGCTCTAAAATCCAGGATCCTGGGCCAGCCCGGTGGCGCACTGCTACAGTGCGCTGCTTGGGAGTGCGGCGGCGCTCCCGCCGAGGGTTCGGATCCCACATACAGACCGGCCGCTCACTGGCTGAGCGAGGTGCGGGCACAACACCGAGGGTTGCAATCCCGTTGCCGGTCCCGGTCCGGTACGGGCGCGACACTGAGGGTTGCGATCCGTTGCCGGTCACGAAAAAAGTCAAAAAGGAAAAAAAAATAAAAAAAATAATAATAATAATAAAATCCAGGATCCTTACAGCTCATATATGATAGAATTCTCTGTTATTCACTAAAAAGAATAATAAGCCCTCTAATTTGAAATATTAAATTAAGCATAACTTCCTTTGTATAGCTATTTTATAGCTTACAGTGTGCTTTCACGTAAGTTATTTCACTTAAGCAAATTAACCATCTTATTTGTAATGAAACACTTGAACAAAAAAACCTACAGCGTCAAAAACAACAACAACAAGGGCTTCTGTTTGGTGTTGTATTGCCACTATTACAATAAATTGATTTCCATTTATTTTACTTAGTAATACAAAGTAAGATAAAGTAAAAATTCAATAGAGGGGTAAAAAGTCCTTTTGTCCTTGAAATACTTGGTATGAACAGAAACCATTATATTAAGTCTTCTGAAGACTACTGTGTGTTAGCCTGGACTGCACTTTGAGAATAGAAGGTGGGGAACCACACTGAGCTTCTAGATTGTGTTTTGGGGACCTATCTGGGCTCTGAGATGCAGTATCATCCAGCATTTAGAGCTGTGCAAAGTGGACACTTCATGATGATAGATGAATAGTGCCGGGGAGTAGAAACTGGCCCTGTATTAGCCATTATGGTTCTGGATTACCACTTCAAAGTCTAAGGAGAGTTTTGAAAACTACTCTGAGATCATCAATAGAACATTATATTATGGAAGCTGAGCGAAGAAATACATTGTTCAAGTTCGTATATTTTAGATGGGAAACTAGCTATATTTTAGCATTGTATCAACCTTCTAGAATCTTCTATCATGAAGATGGTGTTTTGCTCCACATCAACTGATACTTCATTGAGAAAGTGAGTTCTTTCCTGAACAGCTAACAGACCACAGGCAGACATGAATGTGTTGATTAAAGACCCCTACTAACTTTCACCTCTGAGACAGGATTGCCTGATGAGTAGATCATTCTAGGATAGACTTTTGAATTGGTGTTTGTATTAGTTCATTTTTGTGTTGCTATAACAGAAAATCTGAGACTGGGTAATTTATAAAGAAGTTTATTTGGCTCACTTTTCTGGGGTAGCTGCATCTGGCGTGGGCCTCAGGCTGTTTCCACTCATGGCGGAAAGAGGAAGGGCAGTCAGCATGTGCAAGGAGATCACATGGCAAGAGAAGAAAGGAGAGAAGGGAGGTGGCTGGCTCCTGTCAACTAACCAGCTCTCTGATAGAGTGAGCACTCCCCCCTCACCCTCCCCTATAGGGAGGGCATTAATCTATTTGTGAGACATCTGCCCCCATGACTCAAATACCTCCCACTAGGCTGTATCCCCCAACACTGCCACATTGGGGATCAGATTTCGACATGAGCTTCAGGGGGACAAATATAGCCAAACCATATGAGTGTTAGAACACCAGTCAAGGTTATAGGCCACTGTTAACTAGAGACAAATGCAATAATGATAGGTATTTGTAAGGAAAATAGAAAAAGTATTGTCAGGATCTCTCCCCTTGTATCTGTTACAAATGGGCATGATTCAGCACATTCACTAGAAACAGTTATAAAAGTAGTGTAACTGCACATGTGTGCCCATTTACTGATTCAGCATGATTGTTGTAATTATGTAATGCTTGGCTCGTGGCCGCTATTGTGTACTAGAAGTATAAAGGTAACTGCTCTCAACTGCTGGTCAGTGGAGCATGGAAGGAGGGCAGAGCATGGAGGGTCAGTGAAGTAGAGCCTGAACTTGTCTCTGAGAATAAAGCATGTCTCTGAAGCTCATATCTGAATAAAGTATGTCTACCTTGCATAAAGCTGCCAGTATCTTCTTTTGGTTACCTGACTCATGACCTGCACAGGAAGGGGCAGAAGGATCTGGGATTCCTGCACCACAGTTTTGCACTGGGAAATTAGAACATGTTAAATGTTATAGAAGTGGAGGCTTTGGAAGTAATGAAGGTACAGTGATTAATTCAAAACTTAGAATTTGTCATCAACAATTATATGTTGTGATCTCACTTATGTGTAGAATCTAAAAAAGTCAAACTTACAGAAGTAGAGAGTAAAATGATGGTTATCAGAGACTGGACGGGGTTAGTGGGGAATAGGGAAATGTTGACCAAAGGGTACAAAGTTTCATTTAGATGAGAGGAGTAAGTTTTTGAGATCTATTGCACAACAAGGTGACCATAGTTAATAATAATGATGTATATTTCAGAATTGCTAGAATAGATTTTTTTCTTTTTTTTTTTGGCAACTGGCCAGCAAGCAGATCTGAACCCATGACTTTGGTGTTGCCAGCACCGTGCTCTCCCAAGTGAGCTAACCAGCCAGCCCCCAGGAATAGATTTGAAATGTTCACACTACAAAAAATGGATAAGTATGTGAGGTGATGGATAGATATGTTAATTAGCTAGATATAATCATTCCACAATACATATATATATATATCAAAACATCACATTCTGGGCCGGCCTGGTGGCACACTGGAGAGTGCGCTGCCTGGGAGCGTGTTGGCGCTCCCGCCGAGGGTTCGGATCCTATGTGGAGACCGGTTCCCGCTCACTGGCTGAGTGTGGTGCGGGCGCAACACCGAGGGTTGCGATCCCGTTGCCGGTCCCCGGTACGGGCGTGACACCGAGGGTTGTGATCCCGTTACTGGTCAGTAAAAAAGACAAAAAGGAAAAAAAAGAAAACATCACATTCTACCCCACAAATACACACAGTTATTACTTGCCAATTAAAAAGAAAAAATTTTTAAATTATATGTTTATGTGCTCTCAAAAATGTCACCAGGAGCCTCTTAATTTGTCTGCCTCTTCCCAGGCTTGCCCCTCTACCCTCCATTTCTATACAGCAGCTAGCATGATCTCTTATTCTGCCAGCTGGCCAGTGTGGGGGATCCAAACCCTTGACCTTGTTGTTAACAACACCACGCTCTAACCAGCTGGACTAACTGGCCAGCCAGCATGATCTCTTAAAAGCTTCAATTGCCTATCCAGATTGTGAATGAGCATAGCTTGCTGGCTTCCTCTCCCAAATCAACCCTGGAGAAACAACACAAGCAAGAGAGAAACATGGATCTGAGAATTAATGACAAAAACAAAGAGAAACTTTAGTTAACTGTGTGTGTGTGCATGCACATGAACTCATGCATGTGAGTGTGCTGATACTATTAGCTGTAGCCATGGTGGGGGACTGGAGGACAATTAGATGATAGGCTGAAAAATTTGAAGTTTGATTTTTCTTCTTTCCATGTTGGATAACAGCCCAGACTTCTTGTGTCAGCAGTATAAACAATATAATAGTGCAGAAAGCCTTGTTGGGGTGAGAAATTGATGATTATAGGTGCTTAGCAGCCTCAACATTCACTTGTCTTTCTCTACCTCCCCTCCATCCAGGACTGGGAAATTATAACCTAAGGAGACTACCTCCTACATTTGGTCCCCCACCCCCAAGAGTTTATAGGTAAATCCCTGACCAGAGAAGTGGCCTAATAAAGTGGCAGTCAGAAATAGAAGGGGTTGGCCGGTTAGCTCAGTTGGTTAGAGCCTGGTATTATGACACCAAGGGCAAGGGTTTGGATCCCCATACCAGCCAGCTGCTCCCCTCTAGCCGCTTCCCACCCCTCCACCCCCAAAAAGGTAGAGATGATTAGAACTTTGGAGCATGAGGATTTCTACCTTGGGGCTTATTCTAGTCTCCTCTTTAAATTCACTGGGAGAGACACTGGGACTTGGCCTTCAGTCCCCCCTTGATACATCTTAACAGACAGTAACTAATACCAGAACATGAGAACTGTGAGCCCAAATAACTAGACACTCAAGAAAATCACTATGAAAGACAACAAATTGAACAACATGCAACACTTCAAACAGAATTATTGGATTAGACAGATTTTAAAATAAACATAAATATACTCAAGATGATAAAAAAAAGGTATTAATAATATGATACATGAATAAGAAATCATGAAGAACCAAGTAAAATTATTAGGTATGAAATATGTAATTATTCAAATAAAGACTACAATAGATGTATGCTTAAAAAGAGACAAAGGTTTAAAATAAAAGGATTGAAAAGGTATACCAAGTATATAAATTAAAAGAAAGCTGGAATAGCAGTCTTAACATCTGACAAAATAGGCTTAAAGGCAAAAATATGGTAGGAGATTTTTTTCTACCATTGTAGATGTGGTCTTTTTTTTTTGGCAGTTAGTGCAGGGATCAAACCCAGGATCTTGGTGTTATCAGCACCTTATTCTAACCAATTGAGCTAACTGGCCAACCCTGTAGGGGATTAAAAATATATTATTGTTGGGAAAATAGAATAGTTTGGTCAGGGCCCTCGCATCGGGTCCAGTTGGGTGTGGTTCAGCATCTGGGTGTGGTTCAGCATCCTTTGTAAGCAAATTGTGCATGTGTGTGGAGTGAGTGAGCATGCGTGCGAATGTATCTTTTTAGTTTTGTTGCTATTCTTGTGTTCTTGAGAGAGAGAGAGAGAGAGAGAGAGAAAGAGAGGAATTTGAGTGAAGCAGGCAGGCGGATGTCAGCCTTGGGTGTTGGCCCCGCACAGCCATGCTTTCCAACCTATGGCTCCAAGGACCTTTTGGCTGGTTACCTAGCTCATTGACCTGTGTGAAGGGGTCTGGTGACCCAGCCTGGTGTATGAAGGGTTTGTGACCCAGTCTGAGAATGGGCTCGAGGGGTCTGGGAGCTCCAGATCCAGCCCTAGCTCAACAATCAGCCCAGTCAGTGCAGGATTACTGGCAGGTAAAATAGCCCGACAACTGGCGTGGTTGCTTAGCCAGAGCACCGCAACTGGTGTAGTCGTGGTCGAGTAGCTTTACAATTATATACTAGAAAAAGGAAGAATAGAGTAGAAGATGCAATGATTATAAACATATATGCATTAAAAACACAGCTTCAAAACATAAAAAGCAACAACTGATAGGATGGGGGGGAATAGATAAATCAATTGCAGTTGGAGAGTTTAGCATATCTCAGAAACTGATAAATCAAGCAGACAGAAAATAAGCAAATATTTAATATTGAAATATTTAATATATGAACAGTAAAATTAATAAACTAAAGCATATACGTTTTATATATATGTAGAATTGCACCCCAAAAAGTATTTTTTTGACTCTTTCTGAACACACATGGAATCTTTACAAAAATAGACCACAAAGGAGGCCTCAATAAATTAAAGGCTCAGTCTCAGGCTATGTTCTCAGATTTATATTGCAGTGTAATAAGAAATTAATAACAAAAAGATAGCTTAAAATCCTATTTGTCTAGTAAAGGAAACCATAAAAGATATTAAATACTTGGAATTGAATGATAATAAATATCTCATATGTTACAATTTGGGATTCATAAACAGGTTTTTGTGTGTGCATCGTCTTTATTTTGCTAATACCCAGGAGTGCAACTGCTGAGTCATTGGTATTTGTATGTTTAGCTATTTAAAGAAACTGCCAAACTGTTTTCCAGACTGGCTGTACCATTTAACATTCCAACCAGCAAGGTATGAATGGGTGCTCCAATATCTCCATTTGTGGAAGCTTAATTTGTAATAGCACAAAACTGGAAACAACCCAGATGTCCTTCAGTGAGTAAGTTGTTAAACTGTGGTACATTCATACCATGGAATACTGCTCAGCAGTAAAAGGAAATGAACTATTGATTCATACAACGACCTGTATGAATCTCCAGACAGTTATGCTGAGTGAGAAAAGCTTGATCACAGTAGGTTACATACTGTGTGGTTCCATTTGTATAACATCGTAAAAGTGACAACATTATAGGCATGGAGAACATTTTAATGGTTACCAGGGTTTAAAGAAGGGGTGACTGCAGAACAAAAATGGTTTTGGCTATAAAAGAGAGCCTAATGGAGATGGAACTGCTCAGCATCTTGTCTGTATCAATGTCAATATCTTGGTGGTGATATTGTATTATAGCTTTGCAAGATGTTACGACTGGGGGAAACTGGGAAAAGGGTACATGGGATTTCTCTGTATTATTTCTTACAACTACATATAATCTACAATGATCTCAAAATAAAAAGTTTAATTAAAAATAAAACAAAACAGAGCCGGCCCGTGGCTCACTTGGGAGAGTGCGGTGCTGATAACACCAAGGCCCCAGGTTCGGATCCCATATAGGGATGGCCGGTTAGCTCACTGGGTGAGCGTGGTGCTGACAACACCAAGCCAAGGGTTAAGATCCCCTTGCCAGTCATCTTTAAAAAAAAAAAAAAAATAGCTTAAATATTCAATGCAAATAATCAGAAATAGAGCTACAAATCAAAGCCCAAAAACAAAAAACAAGAAAAATTAAGATAAAAAACAGGAGTTGAAATTAAGGACATAAAGAACAAAAGAGACAATAGAAAAAATGAACAAAAGTCAGTACTTTGAAAAGATTAAGTTTTACACATTTGGCAAACTGACCAAGCCAAAAAGAGAAAATGTGCAAATAAATAAAATGCAGACTGAAGAAGGAAGATGGCTACATGCACAAGAGAACTTTTTAAAGATTACTGAATTATATGTATATTGGAAAACCTAGATGAAATGGAGAAATTCCTAGGGGGGGGAAAGCAGCATTAAAAATAAACAATGCTACAACTGGTAGAGGAAAAACCAGAAAACTTACATAGACCAAAATGCACTAAAGAAATTGCAAAGGTAATCAGGCACCCACTCCCCCCTCAAAGCCCCAGGCCTAGATATTTTTCAGGTAAGTTATTTTTCTTTTACGTTTCTTTGGTGCGGTCCACGCTATGGCAGGATCCTAAAGGAATCAGCATGGGCTGCCCTCTCCGAGTTGGCAATGCCACTGGAGGGAGAGCTGTCGGCAAGGCCACAGCTATGAGCACTTGCTGCAACCGGAAGGGCTGCCTGCCTCAGCTTCATGGTACTGCTTTTACTCTCTTCTTTTGATATTTTGGTTAGCGTGGCAGTTGTCTAAATTCCTAAAAGATTATAAAAATAACACAAATGATTTTGTGGTCACTGAACTAAACATTCCCACAGAGGATCCAAGTAAATTGGACAATTTAAAATTTATCCCCTTATGATAAATTGACCACACCAACATATGTTCCAAAAGCACCGCTTATGACTAAATATGAGCTGCAGCCTAATGTAAGTTGGCAAACATCACTTACTGGAGATTGTATTAGTGGCAAGAGAATGGTTGGCATTAATGAGAAATTATATGCTTGGGACAAATTAAGTATATGG
>NW_007726455.1:637682-638515 GCF_000696425.1 Galeopterus variegatus | reverse complement strand
CTGATACCAAAAGGAGGAAGCACGAGCTAATCACCTGAGATGTGCTAACAAAGGAAAAAAATTGGCTTCCCCTGTCCCTTTTGAATTATTAATTCAAACTTGCTGACGTAATAAAAATAGTACCCAAAAACCCCCTGCAGAGAAAAATCTAAATAAAAGGCATTGTCTCATGCTCTACTGTGCTCCAGCTGCAACACACTGACAGCCCACAGAGAGAGAACATGCATACTGATACATTGAGGTCTCCGTCTGTGTTTGTTATTTTTGCTGACTCCCTCTCCCTCTTTCAAGGACCCCCAAACTTGACTGGAGCTGGTCTCTTGCATTTCTTTCTTTTTTTTTTCTTGTTTTTCTTTTTTTCAGACAAGTTCTAACAAATGTTCAAGAGACAGTTTATTCCTATCTTATACGAATTTTTCCAGAGAGTAGAAAGAGAGCAAGAGTCATCTAGTTCATTGTATGAGGCCAATGTAATTTTAATTCCAAAATTTGATGAGAATAACACAGCAAAAAAAAATATGGACTCATTTCACTTATGAACATGGATGCCAAAATCCTAAAGTATTATATATCGGAATTTAATTCTTATATCAAAAAAAAAAAATCAAGAGTAAACAGTTTATACCAAGACCATAGGGATGGATTAACAGAAAATTTATTACTGTAATTCACCACATTAAGAAAAATATTATCTTAATAGGTTCAGGAAAACTTTTGATAAGTTCAACACCTATACATTGTGGAGTAGACTATAAAGCAAATGTATTTCTTTTTTTTTTTTTTTTTTTTTTTTTCCGTGCCCGGCAACGGATCGCACCCTCCATGGCCCCCCC
>NW_007726455.1:626428-636764 GCF_000696425.1 Galeopterus variegatus | reverse complement strand
TTTTTTTTTTTTGTCGTTTTTGTGACCGGTAAGGGGATGCAACCCTTGGCTTGGTGTCACCTGCACTGTGCTCAGCCAGTGAGCACACTGGCCATCCCCATATAGGATCTGAACCCACGGCGGGAGCGCCGCTGCACTCCCAAGTGCTGCACTCTCCCGAGTGTGCCACGGGGCCGGCCCAATAAAGCAAATGTATTTCACAGGGCCTGTTTTCCAAAGCCCTGTAGTCTCAGGTTTAGCTTAACCTTTTGGAATTACATATAGAAATGTTAACCTTGCAAAAGACAGGAAACTTTCCTCAGGCTAAAGTCTCTGTTGTGAATATAAAATGGTAACACAGCACAGTTGCTGGCTCAAGGACAGATGTCCTTGGTTAACCTATCAATTGTTTTATAAAATGCTGAGGAAACTGCTGCAGGAAAACAGTATTTGCTAATAACGAACTTTTGTTGGTGGATTGACTTAATCTTTTGCAAACTGCATTATGGAATGTCACTTTGCTTATTTCAATGATGTTACTAGTTTTCCATTTGTTAGCCATAATTCTGCCGATATCTTTGTGCCTTTGTAATGGTTAAATCAACTGAATTTTCTTGTAAAACTTCCTTGTCTTTACAGTAAAAGGCAGAGTCTAACTTTGGAGGTGGCTGACACATTCAGTTTTGCCCCTCATAATGAAGAAATCATTGAAGTACAGTCCGTCCAAGCTTCAATGCATACATAGTGCTTGAGTATTCACATAATTCTTTTCTTTGTATCCGTTACACAGGGAAAGGAGGTATAACAATACATAATAAAAATTGTAGCAAGTCAGTAATAGAGGGGAATTTCTTCAATTTGATAAATTGTTCACCAAAGCCTACAGCAAATGTCATTCTTAATGGAGAACTTTAGATGCTCTTTACAGTTGGAAACTGAATAAGGATTCCTGCTGTCATGACTACAGTACTGAAGGTCTTAGCCAATGTTATAAGGAAAGAGAAAGAAATGTGAGGTGTAAAGATTTGAAGAGAAAGAGAAAACTAACATTTTAACCATCTATTAAAAAAAAAAAAAAGACCCAGCAGAATAAACAAAACAAATTAAAATGAGGTTTTAGCGGGGTTGCTTGAGACAAACAAACGGCCTGTTAGTTAAAAGGACCTACCATCTTAAAACGCAATCTTTGGAATTTCACCCTTCCACCACAAGGTGGCCTCCCCCATGAGGGATTTTTGTACAGCTCTTAAAGGAACAGAAAGTTCTCAACAGTATTAGATTTGATGTACTCTTCTGCCTCTTCCAACTAACAATGAGCAATTTTAGCACAGGAACTTTGCGGATGAGAGGGAAGGTTAATGAGGTCCCCACCAACTGGTATTGATTGAAAACAAGGAAGGGTAAAGAGACTGGGGGTGAGGGGCGCTGGAGGGATTGGGATGGTCAGTTGCACAGCAACTTCAGAGAGGAGAATTTGGGCCTGGAACTTTCCTATTTGGTGGTGAAAGGCTAGATCTGAAGTTTAAGAGGAAGGTTTAGAACAGAGTAGAGCTCAGTTTTCAACGTCCTACTTTGAAAAAAGAGAAGTGCTGTTGAAAAAGCTCTGAACATGAGGTCTGAAGATCTGAGTTGGGACGATCATGGCTGAAATCAGTGTAGTCAAAGAACTGACTCTAGATTTGTTCATTTGTTTTAAATGAAGGAAGTTTTAATGAATAAATACATACAGGTTGTGTGACGTATTTGTCTAAGTTGACCCAATGTTTTAGCTTAGTTTCATTATTTACAGTGGTACAGTAGAGGGACAGTCCATTATAATGTGTGACCTTTTGGAGTTGATTTCCAGTCACAGTATTCCAGGTATGCTATGCAGAATATATGAAAATTTAGGTATTTACAAAAACCATTGGAAAGTTTGGAGCAGCAGACTTTAGGCTGAAAATCTGAGAATGACTCCTAGAAAACTCCAGACTACAGTAATTGTGTTCAAGAACTTACCACTGTAGCTGTGATCCAGTGCTCAGAAGGATAGGATCTAAGCTACCACAGCAACCATTGCTGCTTCTTGGGCCCTGAAAGAAAAAGCCTGGCTGCTACTCTTGCCACAGCAGTCTATCATGTTGCCCACAAGGCTGAATACGGACATTGGTGTCTCTAGAACCCTACCTGCCCATGGAACACTGCCAAAAATAGCAGGAAAATGGCCTCTATTTATCTTTTCCATTCAAATCTCCAGCCTCGGCATTGGTGGTTCAGTGGTAGAATTCTCGCCTGCCATTCAAATCTCCAGCAAGTGCTTGTAATTTGTGGAACCTAGTTTTTAAGAGTATGTAGGTTTAGAGCCTCTGTTGTACAGAAAAGAATAATCAGGGCCAGCTAAATAATGTGCAGGGTCCATTGCAAAAAGAAAATGCAGACCCCTTGTTCAAAAAGCAGGGCGAAAAGTGGCAGTAAAGGTACTAAAATATAAAGATTTTTCCTTTCTTCCACGGTCTCTCTCTTGTCATGGTGTTTTTCTTTTCTCTTCTTTTTTTTTTTTTTTAAAGATGACTGGCAAGGGGATCTTAACCCTTGACTTGGTGTTGTCAGCACCACGCTATGGTGTTTTTCTTTTCTCTTCTTTTTTTTTTTTTTTAAAGATGACTGGCAAGGGGATCTTAACCCTTGACTTGGAGTTGTCAGCACCACGCTATGGTGTTTTTCTTTTCTCTTCTTTTTTTTTTTTTTTAAAGATGACTGGCAAGGGGATCTTAACCCTTGACTTGGAGTTGTCAGCACCACGCTATGGTGTTTTTCTTTTCTCTTCTTTTTTTTTTTTTTTAAAGATGACTGGCAAGGGGATCTTAACCCTTGACTTGGAGTTGTCAGCACCACGCTCCAGTGAGCTAACCGGCCATCCCTATATGGGATCCGAACCCATGGCCTTGGTGTTATCAGCACCACACTCTCCCGAGTGAGCCACGGGCCGGCCCCGTGTTTTTATTTTCTATTTAACATTCTAAGTAAAGAAAAATTAAAAATTGTAAATATAATTGTAAATTATGCAGTTGTAGACATAACATGCTTATCTTGTACTGGCTTTGAGTCTCTCTGAACTCCCATGCATTGCGGACTCACCAGAATTCTCTGCTCATAGAGTATTGCAAATGCTGTACAGGAATGAGGCAGCAAGGGACGGCAGACATGCATACTGCTCATACAGCCTCTGCTGTGTGCATGCTCCTTTGGTCCATCAGATTTTACTTACAAAACACAAATTCAAAGATAAAATTATTTAGAATTTTAAGACAGCAACAGAAGAGCATTAAACCAAGCGCATGGCCCTGTGCATAGGTGGAACACCATGAAGCCAACACCAGGCAAAATAGAAAGAGTTGGGAACGGATATTGAGTGCCAACTCACTGTCTCCAGTATAGAGCGGTCGTAAACAGATGTGTGAATCCTGGAAGGTGAGGGAGAAGTGTGAAGCAGAGGCACCAAAGGAAGCCATGTGACAAGAGAGAACAATGATGTTGACTTTCTAGTAGTTCTGGGCTTCCCCCATCCTGCTGTTCATCAGCACTATGCTAGGCAATGTGGAGAATATACCACGGTTAGCTCAGATGGTGACTGGGTGAATAGAAAAAGATGCCTTTTTCTTAAGGTACTTTACTGCCATCTGTTGGAAAGCTGTCATAATTACCATATAAATTAATAATGACTATAATGAATGGTGTCTCATGGTACAATCTGTACAAACGTGAGCAGCAGCCCTGCCTGTCATCCTCAGGGTTCCTGGGAACCAGGGGCACAGATGCTGATAACAGACAATTTGAACTTAGCAAACCTAGAGGGTAGCAGGCAGGAGTTGAGGTGGCAGGCCCAGGGGTGGCCCAGCCACACTCCTGAATCCCAGCCTCAGAGGTGGTCAGTTGGGAATCAAAACTAGTAGTTCCTCACTTTATATTGCCTTGCCCCTTGCAGCCCATGAAGATGGTCGTGGTGGGGACTTCTGGCCAGTTCTAATATTTGACAAAGCCTACTACATGGGAATAATGTTTTTATCTAGAAGAAGCCTGTTTAGGCCAACAAAAAATCATTTATTTTTTGTTTTTGACTGAAATTCTATTAACTCTTTGTGGTCCACATATCTTGTGCTAATTAAAAGGTCTGAGAATCAAATAATGTATCTTGTAGTAGTGGGGAAACTAACTAATTTATAAATGCAATTTGTTTCAGAGACAACATCTTTCTTTTTTTTTTTTTCAGAAGATGACTGGTAAGGGGATCTTAACACTTGACTTGGTGTTGTCAGCACCACGCTCACCCATTGACCTAACTGGCCATCCCTATATGGGATCCGAACCCGGGGCCTTGGTGTTATCAGCACCGCACTCTCCCGAGTGAGCCACGGGCCGGCCCAAGAGACAACATCTTTCTAACCATAGGGTCCCTGGGATGGGAAAGCAATAAAATGGCTCTCAATGATGGAGATGTTAGGAACCACTGCTCATGGCCAGGTCCTTCTCATAGAAGGTACCCCTATCCAGATACTTGAGAGGGCACGGGACCTACCTGCCCGAGGTCACATCATCTGAGTAAATTGCAGAGTTAAGATTCTAACTTGGGTATCTTGGCTCCTGATCCAGGCTCTTTATCATTCTCCAACAGTGGACAGCTGCTTCTTTCTTCCTTCCTCTCTTCCTTTTAAATTTCATGAACCTTTATTCAAACTCATAGGAAAAAATGTCTCATTCACCTTTGTCAAATTGGATCCCAGAACCGGACAGCTGCCAAAAAAAAAAAAAAAAAAAAATGCTCAAAGATTGTTGGATACTGTGAATACATTACATTTAACAGCAATTATTATTTTTTTTGGTAAGCTCCACACTTACTAGTAACCCAATGACATCTCTTCTTTTCCCACAGAGTATGTTAAATGGTGTAGTACTCTTGAAAGTAGAGCATCTCCTTATGTATGATTATAGATAAACTGTTCCCCAAATACAATCTAGAACAAAACGTTTTGAACTTTAGAAATTCAGTTTATTTTAATTACAGTTAATTCTTGATATGTTAAAAGTCTGTGCTGTTTTAATTCTATTCAAATTCTTTATTATAAATTTAATCATTTAATAATTAAACATTATCAATATTTTTCTATATAATGATTGTATTTTTTTCTGTCTGTCATTATCAAAGGTAGATTGATACAACCTAGAAAACTGATAGTCTGATTCTGTATGTTTTTGTTTATAGTACTAAAATATTCAATCATCACTTGTATAGATATTTTTCCATTTTTTATTAAGGTACATTTACATATGGTAAAATTCACCCTATTTAGAGTACAGTTCTGTCAGTTTTGACAAACATAAACAATTGTGTAACTACCACCATAATCAAGATACACATATAATAATTCCATCACCCCCTAAAATCTACGAGAGCTCCGCCACAGCTAAATATATCTTCCTTTTGGGATTTGGTCCAGGGGCCTTTCACTTCCACTCACTAGACCATTTGGCCTTTCCCAGGAAGCTCTTGGCCCTCAAGCTGGCGGGAATAATGAGGATACTGTGTTCACAGTCCAAGGGAGAGGGCTGGGTGCAGCGCATAAAAGGCCATCCACCCAGACTCTCAGAAGGCTCTCAATCTAGGGGACACAAGGGAGGGGGAAGGGTGCTGAAGAGAGCACCAGCTGAGTCACTCCTGGACTTGGAGAGCCAGAGGCACTCCTCTGCTTCCCTGGTCCAGCCACCTTGCCCTGCCTCAGTCTCCTCAGACACACACACACTTACACAAAATACACACAGACAATTATTTACACATGCAAATATACAAACGTATCTCTAATATATATAAGCATATTCATATACATGATCACCCCTATATACAAATGTTCACTCACATAGAAATAAGCTCGAACAGACATATAAATAAATACCCACAGGCACTACTTCTGTTTTATTTTTTCCTTTTTCTTTTTGGCAGCTGGCAGGCACAGGGTTTGAACCCTGGACCTTGGTGTTATCAGCAGCACCACACTCTAACCAACTGAGCTAACCAGCCAACCCCTACATGCACTACTTCTGGGAAAGTTGCATCGCTTGGGGACATTATCAGCAATTTGCTCTTCCTGTTGCTCAACTTCATACTTCCTCATGCGTTGGTATCAGATGTAGCCTGAGGCTGACTCTTCTTTGGGGCTGCTTCGTTGTGGGTTATGGTAGCTGAAGGATAATTTATGATTTTCAACTGATTTAGGGAGGTTGTGTCATTGAGAGACATGCGGAGCCTGATGCTGGTTATGAGCAAGGTGTTGGGGGCTAGTGGGATAGATGAGCATGGGAAAGTGAAGTGTGTGTGATTCCTTTTGTAGCCACAGATCAGAGATGGCTGTGGGTGTCTCACTGCTTACCTAACTGTATTGGTGTTTCTAGTCTTGAGAAAGCCCATATTTGTGAAGCTTACATTTTTCTGTACGATCAGTGGGATTCATTTCAGTCTGTGCATGCTAAACTCTTCATTGAGCAAGGGTTTGAGCAACTGGGCTCATTGGCTGATCTTTCTTGAATGTTGTACCATGAGCTGGGGAGTAGGTAGGTTCTTGCCTGCGGGGAATCAGGCCGACCCAAGTCTTGCTGGAGGAAGCATCCCTGCTAGTATAGGTACAGATTCTCTGGGAGGATTAACGAGGCATTGTTAAAATTGACTGAGTTTGGGGAAGGGAACTCAGTGGCTGGGATCAGAGCCCTGTGCATTGAGATGGAGAGGGCTCTAGGCATCTCCAGTGGAGGACTCTTAGGAGAGGTGAGGCTAGAGCTGAGCCCTGAGCAGAGTCAGCAGGTAAAGGACAGCAATTAATCTAGTATTAGCCAGGCACCTGGCCTAGGCTTTATCCTCTCTTGGCCTTTCTTTTACCTGGGGCCAAGGTCAGAATGTACAGCCTCCTTGTCTATATGATGTATCAGGCCAGGTGAGATCTTCACATCTGCCTAGCACAGGGCCCCACCCTTGGGCCAAGGGCAGGCACAGCCTGGAAGAAAAAGGTGGGGAAGTTCCTGTTTTCTGAGTTTTTTTTTTTTTTTTTTTAGTGAGAGAAGCAATTGGCTCAAGGTTTTCTCGACCCACCCATGTAGCTCTTCTTCCCTTTAGGAGGTACAGGTCTAACTTGGGGCATCAGAGTTCCAATCTAAGGCCTGAACTGCTAGGTTGTTATCAGACTCAAGTCCAGGGAGAAAGGTTTGTATATGTTTGCTGACGCAAATCAGAGAAAATGGGATGGTAAGGAAGGTGCAGAGGAGGAGCCACAAATAAGTTGATTCACTCTGAGCTTTCCAAATTTTGAAGCGGAGATGGGTCCTGGGCACTTTGGTCCTAAGCACGGTGGCTGCTTGGAAAACAGTGAGAAGTAAGGCTTGCCTGAGGATGTGGATTGAATTGTGTCCCTCAAGTTTTATACATTAGAAGCTTGATCCCCATTGTTTCTGTTGAGGGTGGGAAATCCTATCATGGTAATTGGAAACTGGGGCCTTGAAGAGTACCACGCACTAATGAATGGATTAAAAATGGCAGTCATGGGTGTAGTTCTGAGGGCTTTAAAAGGAGAGCACGTGAGAGTCTCTCTCTCTTTGCTTCCGCCATCTCACAATGTGATACCCTGTGTTACCACCAAAGAAGATGCTCACCAGATGTATCCCTAGACTTTGAAGTTCCCAGCCACTGAAACAATAAGCAATAAATTTTTTTTCTTACAAATTACCCAGTTCCAAGTATTTTTGTTAGAAGCAACAGAAACGGACTAATACAGAAAATTGGTACCAGAGAAGTGGGGTGTTGATTATAAAAAAAAATGTGGAAGTGCCTTTGGAACTAGGTAATAGGCAAAGGTTGGAGGAGTTAGGAGGACTCAGAAGATAAAAAGACTAGGGAAAGCTTGGTACTTTTTTTTTTTCCTTTTTGTCTTTTTTCGTGACCGGCAACAGATCGCAACCCTCAGTGTCGCGCCCGTACCGGACCGGAACCGGCAACGGCATTGCAACCCTTGGTGTTATGCCCGCACCTTGCTCAGCCAGTGAGCGGCCGGTCTGTACGTGGGATCCGAACCCTTGGCGGGAGCGCCGCTGCACTCCCAAGTAGCGCACTGTAGCAGTGCACCACCGGGCCGGCCCAAGCTTGGTACTTTGTACAGACTAGTTAAATGGCGGTGACCAGAATGCTCTCAGAAATATGGACTGTAAAGACCATCCTAAGGAGGTCTCAGGTAAAAAAAAAAAAAAAAAAGGAGTTTATTGGAAACTGGGGCAAAGATCATCCTTGCTATGAACTGACAAGGAACTTGGCTGCATTCTGTTCATGCCCAAAGGTTTTGTGGAATGTGGAACTTCAAGGTGCTGAACCAGGGTATTTGGTGGAAAAAATTTCTAAGCAGCAAGGCATTCAGCAAGTCGCATGACTACTTGCAACAGCCTATTCTGAGTTACAGCAGAAAAGGCATGATGTAAAGCCAGAATTTATAATTCAAAAGAAAGCAGAGGGCAAAAAGTTGGAAAACTTTCAGCCTGGCCATGAAAGCAAGGGTGTAGCCCAGTGATTGTTTGCTAAGAAGATTAGTACAGAAGAAAGGGAAGCAAAGTGTAGAGTTGGAAAGTTTACAGTAGCCTGGCCATGTGGTAGAGAATGAGATAAAGGCCTTGAAGGCATTTCAGAGATCTTTGAGGCTGTGTCTGCAGCTTTGAAAGCTACAAGTCAAGAGGAAAGCTAGGGCGATGGGGGTCAGAGTTGCAGCAGAAAAACCTCACCAAGGCCGTGCCTAGGGGAACTGTGGGAGTGGGACTGCCATGGAGACCCCAGAATTGTGGAGCTATTAGCATGCAATGCCAGCCTGTGAGAGCTGAAGCATGGTCTCAGACCAGGAAAACCATAGAAACTCATCTGCCTGAGATCTTGGGAACTCAACCCCACACCATCAGGCAGAGGATGTCAAATACGGAGTCAAGGTACATAATTCACCAGATGTAAGATTTAACGCCTGTCTTGCTGGATTTTGCACTTGTTTGGGACGTGTTGCCCCTTTCTTTTGGCCTATTTCTCCCTTTTTGAATGGGAATATGTACCCTATGTTTGTTCCAACATTGTATCTTGGAAGTAGATAACTTGTTTTGATTTCACAGATGGGACGTTGAACTTTGAACTTTTGAGTTGAAACAAGTTAAGACTGGGGAATGGAATGAATATATTTACCTGTGAGAAGGACATAGACTTTGGGGTCCAGGGTGGAATGATATGGATTGAATTGTGTCCCCCAAGTTTTATGTATTAGAAACTTCATTCCCATTGTAACTGTTGAGAGTAGGAAATCCTATCATGGACCATGCCCTAATGAATGGATTAATAATGGTGGTCATGAGCATGGTTCTGAGGGCTTTAAAAGGAGAGCAAATGAAAGTCTCTCTCTCTCTCTCTCTCTCTGCTTCAGTCATCTAAAATGTAATACCCTGTGTCACCACCTAAGAAGATGCTCACCAGATGGAGTCCCTAGACTTTGGACTTCCCAGCCTCTGAAACTGTAGGCAATAAATTTTTTTTCTTACAAATTACCCAGTTCCAAGTATTTTTGTTATAAGGAACAGAAATGAACTAGTATACTTGGCAATGTGAAGGGAGGGTCCTGGAAGAATGATAGGATGTGTAGGTGAGCCTGGATCATAGAGAACCTGAGCAGTCACAGTAGGAGTTTGCACCCCACTGAGGATTCTGACTAGTGGGGTATAGCATGACCAGAACTGTATGGCTGGCTGATTAATCTTGTTGTGTGAGTAGGTGACACTGGAGGCAGGGAGCAGGCATTTTAAAAGAGTTTTAATATTATTTATTTTCTGAATAGTGTAATGGTTAATTTTATGCATCAACCTGACTGGGCCAAGGGATGCCCAAATAGCTGGTAAAATTTTATTTCTGGATGTGTCTGTGAAAGCATTTCTGGAAGAGATTAGCATTTGAATTGGTAGACTGAGATTGTCCTCACCAATGTGGGTGTGCATCATCCAATCTGTTGAGGGCCTGAATCCAACAAAAAGGTAGAGGAAGGGTGAATTAATACTTACTTCTTGAGCTGAGACATCCATCTTTTCCTGCCTTTGGACATCAATGCTCCTGGTTCTCGGGCCTTCAGACTCAGACTGAATTATAGTATACCACCTGCTTTCCTGGGCCTCCAGGTCACAGATGGCAAACTGTGGAATTTCTCAGCCTCCATAATCACGTAAGCCAGTCCCTCATAATAAATCTTATTCTGGGCCGGCCCAGTGGCGCACTCGGTAGAGTGTGGCGCTTGGGAGCACAGCGGCGCTCCCGCCAAGGGTTCGGATCCCA
>NW_007726455.1:619744-625059 GCF_000696425.1 Galeopterus variegatus | reverse complement strand
GAAAAAAAAAAAAAAAAAAAAAAAAAAAAAAAAAAAAAAAAATGTGGTAAAATATATCAAGCAAAATTACCTTAACGATTCTTAAGTGTACAGTTAGTTCAGTGGTATTCAGTATATTTACACTGTTGTGCAGCCATCACTTCCATCCATCTCCAAAATATTTTTCATCTTGCAGAACTGAAACTGTATTCATTAGACAATAATTCCCCACTTCCCCACCACACCCCAGCTCCTGGTAGCCACCATTCTACGTTCTGTTTCTATAAATTTGACTACTCTAAGTACCTCATATGAATGGAATCACACAACATTTGTGACTGGCTTATTTTTCTTAGCAACATGTCTTTAAGGCTCATTCATGTTGTAGCATGTGTCAGAATTTCCTTTTTCTTAAGGTTGAATAATATTCCATTGTATGTATATTCCACATTTTGCTTATCCATTTATCTGTCGATGGATACTTGGGTTGCTTATACGTTTTAGCTAGTATACACTGTTTCACACCTTACTTTTTTTTTTTTTTTAAATTTTTCCTTTTTGTCTTTTTCCGTGTCCGGCAATGGACCGCAACCCTCAGTGTCGCGCCCGTACCGGACCGGGACCGGCAACGGGATCGCAACCCTCGGTGCTGCGCCCGCACCTCGCTCAGCCAGTGAGCGGGAACCGGTCTGTATATGGGATCCGAACCCTCGGCGGGAGCGCCGCTGCGCTTCCCAAGCGGCGCACTAGTGCAGTGCGCCACCGGGCCGGCCCCACACCTTACTTTTTCTTTCTTTTTTTGGGGTGGCTGGCCAGTACAAGGATTGAACTCTTGACCTTGGTGTTATTGGCACTGAACTGTAACCAATTGAGCTAAGTGGCCAGCCCTCACCTTGCTTGTTCATTAACAATATATCTTAAATATTTTTTCATATCAGTATATATTGAGTCTCCTCTTTTTCTTTTCTTTTTTCTTTTTCTTATTGTTTTATTTTACAGATGCACAATATTTGTTTACACCAATTATAGTTTCTTTAACCTGTCTTCTATTGCTGGGTATTGGATTGTGTTCAGTTTTTTGCTGTTACAAACAATCCTGTAACATAAATATATATAATTTTGCAGTTAGTTTTGATCTGAGATATGCCAATGACCTTATTCCAGCTTTCAAAGCAGGGTTTGGCCCTGTGAGCAGATAGGCGTGGACCTTTCCTAGGGTTCGTTCCCTTTGCCCTTGGAATAATCTACTGTGATTATATCCTCCTTCCCCTCTATTTTGTTACTTTTGCATGCCTCCAGGGCAGAAGCAAGACTGGAAGAAGTAACAAAAAGGCAAGTATACAATTTGGTGTCCCTTCAAACTGATGTTCTAAAAATATTTTTTGAATATATTAGGCAAAGGGAAATAAACTGATTTATTAATAAAAATTGTGTACTTTTTCCTTTATATTAGAAATAAGGATTTATTATTGCATTATGTATATCATTGTATTTTATGCAATATGAATTTTTAAAAAATTCTCAGTTTTCCCATTATTAATATTGTTATCCCACATACTCACTAAAGGTAGATGTAACATAAGATATAGTTACAAAGTATTTTTCAAAACATGCTTAGTGATTTTCTGGATTTCATGTAAACAAAATGTTTCATACTTTTCAGTATCTTGTTCTTTTCTGTTTCCTTTTATAACTTTCTGAACAAGACAATTTTAAAAGGTTTAAAAGTTAGCATTGGATCCAAGGTTCAATCCCAGTATTGGCCAGCCACCAAAAAATAAAAAATAAAATAAATAAAAATAAGAAAAGAAAAAAAAAGTTAGCAATGATTTACTCATTTAAATGTTTTTCAGAACTAATAGAAATTTCCAATGTATATGATGTGGAGTTATGTGTGTGTGGAGAGGGAGGGAGCGAGGGAGGAAGGGAGTGAGGGAGAGAGAGACAGACAGAGAGACAGAGAGAGAGAAAATGAATCTCAGATTTTTAGCACGAGCTGAAAGAATAGAATTGCCACTTCCTGAGATGGAAAGAGTGTGGAAGAGGCAGCGTGAAGGGGGCAGGGGGATTGGAAATTTCATTTGGAACATGTTAACTTCGAGATGCCTCTTAGACCTCTAAATTGAGATGGCAAGAAGTCAGTTGAATATACAAAACTGGAGATCAGGGTCAAGTTTCAGGCAGAGTGCTTAAAACAGTGCCTCATGTATCCTTTTAAACTAAGTCAGACCGTGCCACTCCTTTGTTTAAAACTCTCCAATGACTTTTCGTTTTATTTATGGACAAAGTCAAAACCTTTACAGTGTGCTTTCAAGACCCTCCATGATCTATCCTCCTACCCCAAACATCTCCACTGGTGATGGTAATGCCAGGTGCTGTAACAAATAAACCTCACAATACCAGTGGCTAAACACAATCAAAGTTTATTTCTTATTCTCAAAACAGCCCAGCATGGGTATTCTTGGTCAGCTAGAGCCTTTCCTCCAAGTGCTTGATTCAGAGATCCAGGCTCCTTTTGTCTTCTGTTTTACTTAGAACCTCAGAATATTCTACTTCTAGCTGATGGAAGGCAAAAAAGAGAGGGGAGAAGCCTCATTTTCTCCTTAAGTGCCTTGACCTAGCAGCAACAACCATAAACTACACACATTGCATTAATGAAAACTATGTTAGTCACGTGGCCACATCTGGATACAAGTGGGGCTGGGAAATGTTGTCTCTGACCAGGCAGCTGCCTCCTAAGGACAGCTTCACACACTATGGAAGGGAAGCATGATTTTTAGGTGAACTGCAGGCCAACTCCACCACACTTTCCACCATCTTCTACTACTAGTCCCAGCCCTAACTCTCTCCAGCCACTCTAGTCTCCTTATTGCTCCAGGAATACTCCAGGCACACTGCCTCATGCTCTTTTCTGGAATTATATTCCCTGAGATGTCTACTTGCTCTCTTATGTCTTTCATGCTGAAATGGGTGCCACAGGTTGCCAGTTATTAAGAGTTTATTATGTCCCAGGTATTTATATTTCCTTTTATCATTACTTTCTTATTTATAAATCTTCAGTGCATTCCTCTGAGGGTTTAGAATGACTATTCTCAATCCAGAGAGGTTAACTGAGCTCCCTCAGCTTACACAGCTAGTAAGAAGAGCTGGAGTGGGGATTAGAACATCCAGTTCTATATTTTCTCTGACTCTATAAGAAGCAATCACTCTGTCAAACATATTTCCTATTGGTATGGAGATCACTTTGCAGTTGAGTATTCTGGGCTTCTGAGCACTTACATTTCCCAGGACAAATTAATACAGTTATGCTTTTGTTTTTAACTTATGTTTTTTGAGTTGGGTCAGTGTGAGAAATCTTCCAGCACCTGATTACCCTGGACACATTGGATCAAAAGTTTCTGGGTTTTTAAGCTGAGGACATTTATTCCTTTTTCAAGTCCCTTCTTCTACATCACTGCCGGAGTGATCATTCTAAGATGTGGGTCAGATCTTGTCACTCCTTGGCTTAAATTCCTTTAATTTACCTCACCCCTTTCCCACCCACATGCCTTACAGGATAAATTCCTCAGCCTGGCATTTTTTGCTCTGTCCCTCACCTCGCTCCCTAGTTTCACCCACTTTTAACTCTCTATTTCCCATCTAAATGAATTACTTGCTGTTGCCTGAACATTTTATGCCTGACATTTTATGTCACTTCCTGTTGTAGCACATGCTGCCTGAAACATCTTTCCCTCCCCTCTTTACCTGAGAAATTCCTGTTGATCCTCCACAACTCAGGTCAGAGTATACCTCCTTTTGGAAGCCTTTCCTGACCATTTCCCAATTTAGAGAGATGCCCCCTTTCTGTACTCTAACAATTTAGCTCTCTGATGCCCCTCTACTGTCTCTGTGTCCCCAGCATGCAGGATAGGGTGGGGGATCACCCTAAATGGGCTTTGCGAAGCTACTTTCTCCTCCCCACTTTTCTCCCACCAGTTCAGGCAGGTTAGATACAGGGAGGAGCAGGTGCTATGGTTCCAAGCAACGCTGGCTATGACCTCAAGGCCATCCTCCCTAAGGGAACCAATACTTGAGAGAAGTGCCTGGGAGAGAACCCAGGAGAGACACAGGCTCAGCCCTTGGGGAACCCGGCTGCCTTTTAGGCAGAGCAAACCTTGAGCACACCTCTTTCTGGAACAATAATCGTCTCCTAATATTTACAGAGTGCCTTCTAGGTTCCAAGCGCTTTCTCATTGCTTTACCTATACTTGCATTTATCTTATGTAATCTTCACAAAGACCATGACTGCTGGCACCTAGAGATTCAGTAATTTGGCCAAGACCACACAGTAAATGTAAACTCAGAATTCAAATCTGAACATTGTTTTTAGAGTCCATATTAGTAGCCACTATACTACATATTGCCTTTTTGGCCTCTGATCTCCAGTTTCTAATAAAGACACATTTGCCTAAAATCTGTGGGAAAAGAAATTGTAGGGTCCCAGGACAAGGACCAGGAGGTAAGCTTTCTTCTGCCTCATCATTTCCATTAAAAGTCACAGGAAGACCGGCTCAGGGATGGATCTGAGAATTCTAACAGCATGAAGAGGAAGGGGAGCTTCCAAGTGGCAAGGGATGGATCTGAGAATTCTAACAGCATGAAGAGAAAGGGGAGCTTCCAAGTGGCAAGGGCCTCTGGAGACTTCCAGAGAGAAAAGGGGAGAAAAGGGGTGCATAGGAAAAGACTTGGCTTGGGGAGGGGGGAGCAGGGAGCTGACCACGAGCCCAGGATTCTAGTTCAAGCTTTGTCTCTTAGACTCAATGTAACCTTGGGAAAGTCCTTGCGTCTTCCTGAGCCTCAGTTTCCCCATCTGTAAAATAAAGGAAAATACAAAACGGGCTGATCCACCCATGTCAAAAGCGGGGGTACCCTCAGCTCTATTGGGGAAAAGGCCGGGTACATACGCCAAAGAACGGGGGCAGGGAGAAGGCGCTGTCTGGGGTCTAGGCCGACAGCTTGTAGATAGGATTGGGTGGGCTTCCGAGCTCAGTCCTATGACCCTATCCCGGTGACAGGGCCAGGCTAAGGGGGAGATCTCCGGATCTCTACTGGGTTGGTAGACACAGCATAAGCCAGTGTCCCGGCTCTGAGGGATGCGCCCACTCTTCCCGCATCTCCGTAGCCTTCCCTAAAGGAGTCGCAGTCCCGGGGGTGGGGGGGTTGCGGGCCACAGGCAGTCACCGGCGGCGCTGCGACGACCGCCTGCTAAGCTGCGGCCAGCCGGGCCAGAAGAGCATCACGTCATCCTTTCCGCGAGGCGCCCGCCCCCTCCCGACGGCGCCTGCGCAGGCGCGGCG
>NW_007726455.1:611080-619283 GCF_000696425.1 Galeopterus variegatus | reverse complement strand
GGCGGAAGGCGCTCAGCGCCCAGTCGCTTCGCCGACTACTTTGTCATCTGCGGGCTGGACACCGAGACCGGGCTGGAGCCGGACGAGCTGTCGGGTGAGTGCCCGCCCTGCCCGGGGCTGCTTCCCCGCGCCCGCCGAGGCCAGCGACCTCCGAGGACACCTCCCACTAGCCCCGCTTTGTCCCGGGAGCGGGCGGGGGTAGGTCGGGAGGACTCAGGACGGGCGCGGGCGAGGGGGCGTTGGGCTGGAGGAGGGGAAACGGGATGAGGGGCTCTGAGCCGTGAGGGGTTCAGCCCTCCGGCCCCCTGCGCTGTGGCCATGTCGTCGGCAAGAGGGAAGGGTTGTGCGTTCTCAGTCTGGTGTGGGTTGAGTGACTTTATAAAATAAAGGGAAGCTTGTCCTCCAACACCCTTTAGATAGGGAAGAAGGCATCCCACGTCCTAGTGAAAGTAAGTTCCACTCAGACTTTAAAAAAAAAAAAAAAGGCAAAACAAAAACTTGGTGAGTTTATCTGGCCACTTCCCAAGAAGCCTGTGGTATCAGTTCCTCAAAACCGTTATAACCCAGCCCTGGGCTGGCCCCCCTGGATTTTCCTACAGATTGCAGCTCTGCCCATCTGGATGGGACATGAAATAGTAAAGTGAACTTGGGCCGCACCAAGAAGGGTGGGAACTCCCTTGGCATTAGAGAGGGCTTGTATCCCGGGGCTATGCCTTTTATGAAAAGTAATTTATGTCCTTTGTTAGGGCAGAGTCATTTGTGAATAAGAGGGCAGCATCCTAGTTGGATAGGCTGGGTTGTGTTGTCATGCTTCTCAAGTTATCTTTTAAAGGGGAAGTGGTGGGGGAGTAAAGAGGGGGACCTGACCAGATTTGGCACTCATTGCAGAAGTATATCAGAATTATAAAATCCCCGTGAGTTCCATCGCACCTCGTTGGAGCCTTTGAATTGCAATAGTTTTGAAAAAGTTTTTGTCTGGAGTGTCCAGTTAGCGGGTTTCAAGTGGGTGGAGGTTTGTTGTGTTATACTTTAAGGTTATGTCATCTGATTTGATGAGGGAAACTCCTTTCCACTTTTCTATCATGATGTGTTCACTGTAAAGTTTTTCTCCTGAAAGTGATTATCCTGTTGACTAATTTTACTTTGCTTCAGAGATGACAGTACAAGTGTTTTTTGTTTTTCTTTTCTTGGTCACCAGAAAAATTCCAGTGTTTCTTACGAAAAAAAATTAGGTGCACACTTTAAATGATAAAAATTAACTGTCTTTAAAAAAAATGGTAAGTTGATGTGTTAAGAATGCCAGAAAAAAAAAAAATGCTGTTTCCTCAAGTTAATTAGCAGGTGGAGAAAAAAATCATGAACAGTAATATAATTTATATTAGGCCTTTTGTTGGTATAGCTTTATTGTTTGAGGTTCACTTTCTTAGGTCTTCAGATTCTTATAATATAGATGTTAATTTTTCATCTGTTTCATAGGTATTAAGTTTGTGACTTTGTGATGTAGTTGTTGGAATTTAGGTCAAGGTTTTGCTGCTGGAAGGGACCTCAGAGAGGAAAATGAGGCAGAGGAAGGACAGTAAGGCCTACGTCCTGCTAAGTTTTTGACTCTTAAGAGGTCTAGTGCTCTTGTCATGACACTAAACTGCATTTCATTGGCCTGGCTGGTGGCCTTTAGAAAACACTAACATGTTGAGAAAGATTAAAAATAACAGTTCTTTTTGATAAAAGAATCGTTTAGGTGTTAGAATAAACTAGTATTATTTTTATTCTGTGCTTTCGAGTGTTTGTTAAATTGTATAGATACTTGGCTTTAGAAAATGAATAGAACAGTTTGTGAATGATAAAACATAAGAATAAAGCTGGGAAGTTACTGTTAGTGAGAGCATGAGTTTTGCTCTGCTATTGATTATCTCTGTGACTGGGAGCAAGTTAGATAACCTTGCCAGTGTCTTCATCTATAAAAAACAGAATGTAAATGAAAAGCATCTCATCGAGTAGATGTTTTAAAAAAGTCTTTCAACATTTCATTGAAAGGGAAATGTTATTCTCTTTAAATGAATACCTGTTAATTATTTAGCTTTTCAGCAAGCTGAAATTATACCCCTGTGAAAGCTTATTGGGAGAATAAAGAAAGGGGGATTAGTTGTATAAACTGTGTAAGGAAAGATTCTTTCTGTCTTTTAAAATGTGGTTGCAGTAGTGGAATACTAAGACCACTTATCCAGTAAGTGGCTTTTATTAGGATAGACACTGATTGAGGAATTATTTTTTCTACCGCTTCTGGTGGGTTCATAGGAGGAATCTAGACTATCTGGAGAGAATCTTTGAATAAAACAAAACAGAATACAAATAACTCTATGTGTGTCCATGCTGAGGCTCTCCAGGGTGTATTTTCTCCTTGCAGCCTGCCTTATAGCTCCCAAACCGATGAGGTCATAGTCAGTGAAACTACAGGAAATTGTTTTTTTTTTTTTCCGAAACTACAGGAAATTGTGAATTGCCCCCAGGTTCTCTAGGGAGTACTGAAGAGTATATGTTCTCTCCAGTGAAATTGAGTGATATACCTCAGGTAGCTTTTAAACTCTTAAAAAGTGGACCCAGAACAGGCAAATTAAAGATGCTCAGTGTTCCTTCTTGTTTTGTGGAGAAGGCTCAGTTCCTCCCTGCAACAAGCATAGAGCTTGTTGTGTTGAATAGACACAGGTCACTGATTTTATAGGAGTTTCTCCCTGTCACTTCTTCCCCTTTCTTGCAGACTCAAACATTTAGGCAAGTCATGTAACTGTTGTGCAAGGAACTGAGGAAGGTGTGAAAATTAATTTTGTTTTCTCTTTGGTTGAGGAAGTACCTTGGGTTGGAAGGAGAGGAACATAACCTATGGGTGAGGCACAAATCTAGCCAACTTTGGGAAATGGTATCTGCTTGTTGGCTTTTTGAGCTTGTCAGTTAGATAAGCAAATGTGGAAGAAATCCTTCTGATTTATGTTTTCCATTATTTTTAGCCCATCCTAAGAGGGAAGGCAAATGGTACTAGAGTACAGTTCCTCTTTCCACCTCTTTGATGGGTGGATGCCCTGAGGATCTTCATTTTCCTTGTTTCTTCTCTTTTTTTCCCCTGTTTCTTCTTATGGTCATCACTAGGTGACTGCTGGAGAAGGCTTTACCATGAGGTGGGATTCCTGAGTTTACTTTCTCTATCTCTGCTTGAGAGTTAAGGTTCCAGAATGCTTGTGGCCTGTTTCTTTTCTTTTTTTTTTTTTTGGCGCTGGCCTGTACAGGGATCTGAATCCTTGACCTTGGTATTATAACACCATGTTCTAACCAACTGAGCCAACCCACCAGCCCCTAACCTGTTTCTTACCTTGGAATCTATAAGTTCTTCTGAACTGACCTGCACACCCAGCATTGAGATGTATGTACCCTAGGTTCTTTCATCCATTACTCCAATTCTCCCAGGCTCTGTGCAGACGGCATTACTGAGAATTGAAGAGAAGGGTCTGGGGATAAGGATAGGTGGGAGATTGGCCAGTGTCCTGTACAGATTTACTTAGAACACTGACAATATACTGAAATAGTCTCTTAATGTCACCCTTAGAAGAGAAAAAGTACTGACTTTCCAAGAAAGCAGGAGGAGTAGTCCGATCGTACTTCTTAACTGTGTTGAGCAATGAAATTACAACTTCAGAATCTTGGAATGTCAAACATGGATGCACCCTTGAAGATTGTATAACCTTCTGGTTTTACAGATAAGGAAACTGAGGCCCTGAGAAAGTTGGAGAATATTTGTCTCCCTTGCTGCATTTCATTCTTCTTTTCTGCTACTTGAGTGATGTTTTGCATGCTTTGCAATAATCTGATGAGTAAAGGGGGACAAGTAAGATATCTTTCTTAAGGGGCAGGAGCAGAATTATGGCAGTTTTTTCTAGTCTAGGTTTCTTTTTCATGTTAAGAAAGAATACTGTGTATGATTATCATTAGGGATTTTTTTTTAGCTGTACCTTTTGATATAATTTCATGCTTAGAACATTAACATGAGTAGAACAAAGAACTCCAGTACATCCTTTAGCCAAATTCAATGATTGTTCAACATTTTGCTCTATTTGCTTTATCACTTACATGTGTGCTCAATTTTATTGAGATGTAATTCACATACCATACAATTCACCTATTTAAAGTGTACAATTCAGTGATTTTTAGTATATTCATGGAATTGTACAATCATCACTACAGTCAGTTTTAGAATATATTTATCTCTCCCTCCAAAACCTGCACCCGTTAATAGTTACTCCCCATTTTTTCCCAACCACCTATACCCCAGCTCTAGGCAACAACTCATCTACGTTCTATCTCTATAGATTTGCCTGTTTTGGACATTTCGTAAAAATAGAATCATATAATATGTGATCTTTTATTACTGGGCTTTTTCACTTAGCATAATGTTTTCAAGATTCATCCATGTTGTAGCATGTATCAGTACGTCTTTCCTTTTTATGCCTGAATGCTATTCCATGGTACGAATATACCATGTTTTATTTATCCATTCGTGGATGGACATTTGGGTTGTTTCCATTTTTTGATTATTATGAATAATGCTGCTTTGAACATTTGTGTACATGTTTTTGCGTGGATATATGTTTGCATTTCTCTTGGCTGTGTACATCGGAATGAGATTGCTAGGTCATATGGTGACTCTGTGCTTAATCATTTGAGGGACTGTTGGCCAGTTTGTTTTCCAAAATAGCTGCAACAGTCTATAGCTGTGCACCAGGGTTCCACTTCGGCCGTATCTTCACCAACCCTTAACTATCTGTCTTTTTTTTTTTTTTTCTTTTTGTCTTTTTTACTGACCGGTAACGGGATCGCAACCCTCGGTGTTGCGCACCTTTCCAGTGTGCCACTGGGCCGGCCCAACTATCTGTCTTTTTTTTTTTTTCTTTTTGTCTTTTTTACTGACCGGTAACGGGATCGCAACCCTCGGTGTTGCGCACCTTTCCAGTGCGCCACTGGGCCGGCCCAACTATCTGTCTTTTTGATTATAGCCATCCTAGTAGGTGTGAAGTGATATCTCATGGTTTTGATTTGCATATCCCTATGGCTAAGAAGGATGTCTTATTTAAAAGAAAAAAAAGGCTATTCCTCCCCAGAGATGAAGCAGCTATAAAAAATTTGATAGCCAGTTTCAAACTGAAACTAAACTTAATTTTTATCTTTATCTAACTGTCTGGTCAATTCTGGGCACATTAGCTTATGGTCATTTTGTAAAGGCATCTCTTGTTCTGAAACCCAAATTCCTAGCTGCAGCAAAACTCAAATCCTGATGGCTTACTTCAGGCATCTGTGCATACTGCCAGAAGTCAAGGCTGCTGTAGTAGGGGGAGATTTCCTAAGTTAGGTCATGTGTTTTTTAAGGCAGAACAAGTTAAGAAGTCAGGAAAAGAGACCAACACACAGAAAACAATTACAGAGCATCCCAAGGAAGTTTAAAATCTATGCCAAGTTTAGTTGGTGAGACTGTATTCTTAGAACATAACAGAATTCCGCTTGACTCACACAGGTAGGGAGAATCACATTGAAAATAAGTGGATTTTACTTTCATGACATTGGGGTCCTACTCTTCTCTTCTTAGGGGGAAATCCTGAGTCACAGTGTTTGATACTTAAACCAAATTCTCATAGATTCTGCTCAGCCCTTCCTTCCTTCCTAGAGTAAAAATAAAGTTTTCTTTGCCTAAGGGCTCCTTTGGCAACACCCTTTTCTAGTCCTATATTCTTTTATAACCTTGTTTTTTGGCTAACTCTCGTGGAAGGTGTACTTGGGTGTGGCTCAGCTCCTCAGTTCCTGTTGCTATCCCTGGAGTTGAATTACTGTCAGGTGGTCTTTGAGGTCTCTCAGGAACCTGGATACACGTGAGGGAACCTGGGTACACATGAAGGAACTTTATGTTTTAGGTTCCTGCTATGATATGGCATAGGATACAATGAGAAAGAGAAAGGCTTGCCTTTCAGAAGCTGGATTGTGGAATTCAATGATTAAACACAGGCTGTCATTGCCAGATTTTAAGTTATTAAATGATGCAGATATTAGTCAAATGCTCATGTTCCAGATGTCCTGCAATTGCTGATCTTAGTTTGAAGTACATAGAACGCTGGGGAGAGTCTGTGAGTGGCAGAGTCCTGTCATGGCAGAAAATAAGAGTATGTGCCAGATCTCAAGCTCTTTTCAGTATGCTCCCAGGGAATCAGTGCAATTCCAAGAAATAAGATGGGAACAGGTATAGTTTAGACCATCGCATTTCTCAAAGTTTATACTTAGTATATTTGCTTGGTTGTCGTCCATGGGATTTCTCATAGTTTCCTGTTAAAGAGAACCAGGTTAGTTGTTTTGCTGCTGCTGCTGTTAGTGTGATTGCTAAGTCAGGTCAAAATTTTGCTAGGCCACCTGTGGTCTACTGAATGAAGTGAACTAGCTGGGTTAGGCCCAAATGCTTTCATGGAATGTTGAGAGGCCTGAGCAAGTGAGAATGTCTGTGGAGGTTCCTCTCATTCAGCTTCATTTTTCTGTTATTGTACGATTCCTTGATTTCTAAACTATTCCCAGCTGGCAAAACATAATATGAGTGTGCATTTGTTTATATTGGTCACAGAATCAAAAAATGTCAGAGACAGAAATCAGAGATAGTTGAGCCACCAATTTTGACATTAATATTTGTAAATGACTTTATAGTTTTGCAATGTACTTTTAAACCATTTTTAATTTTTTCAGCCCTACTGAAATAAAATTTTTTTGTCCAATGTCACCTAGCAAGTTAGAAAGAACTGTTAGAATCCAGGTCTTCTGGATTCTGCTTTTTCACCATTGATGAGTTTTTTTGTGTGTGTGTTATAGATGTGGGGAAATTGAGGCAATGGCTTAATCACTGAATAGCAGAGTTGTGGTGTGGCCTCTTTGTGGTTAAGTTCCCAACCAACATTGCAGTAGAGGAGCTGTGTCAAGGGAGAAGGCAGATCACTTGTTTTCTGAATTGTAGTCACGTCTAGTTGTTGTTTTTCCTTTCTCCCCAATCTTTGACAGTGCTGGAAATGTTTTTCTTAGACCAAATAGTTACTAGGGCTTTGCTTCTAAGAAGCTCTCTCTCTCTCTCTTTTTTTTTTTGGCTGTTACTGGATGTTTTATGGTTTTTGCCTGAGGTCTGTTTTCTTTGAAGAAAAAAAAAATGATTTGCATTTTCTAACCTCAGAGATCCCTCAGTGTAGACTGTAGTTTGCATCTTTTGTGATTGTAGTTTGGGGGCTGGCTGCAACTTCCCATTAATCATATTTTTATAATGAAGGGATATGGAAAGCAACCAAGAAATTTTTTGGATTTTCAAAAGTATGAAGACAGAGGAGGAAATGACTTAGAAATAATAATCACAGGCCACGATTTATAGGACAATAAGTGGATAAACCCAATGTATAGCAAATTACACACATTTTTGTTACAATACATTAGAATTACTTTTCAGAAATATCACAGGACTTGGTTCTTTTCTGAAGTGTATTATCTCTGATGCTCTTTTCTTTCTTTGTTTTTGTAGTTTTAGAATAATAGCTCTCTAGCAATATTGTAGCCAGTTATGAAGGTACGTGTTAATTTTAGGGTCTGTTGTTATATTGTTGAAGAAAACCAGCTATTTTATTTTGGGTAAGTTAGGTGTCTCTTTTCTTATTTTTCCCAGAGTCTTTATTTAACAGTGACCATTAAAAACATTCATAATTTTTTTTCTGATTATAAAAGCCATAGGTCTTTATAAAAATTCAAACATTATAGAACTATGTTATAAACTTATCTTGTCCCAGAGTCAGCTAGGCAAATTTCTTAGCCAAGCACTGCTAGATGACAATGTTTTATATAGTAGGTGCTTGATGAAGATTTGTTGTATTAATTATGAAAAGATACAGGCTTCCTATTCAGATTTTCAAAGAATTGTATGTGACCATGTTTTCTTTCTTTTCTTTTTTTTTTTAATTTTTATTTTTAATTTATTTTTTTCCGATATACAATGTGGTTGATTATTGTGGCCCATTACAGAAACCTCCCTCCCTCTTCCCTCTCCCCCCTCCCACCCAACAATGTCTTTTCTGTTTGCTTGTAGTACCAACTTCAAGGAATTGTAGTTGTTATGTATTCTCCCCCCCCCCCGGTTTTGTGTGTGTGTGTGTGT
>NW_007726455.1:571995-610073 GCF_000696425.1 Galeopterus variegatus | reverse complement strand
TGGTCTTTTGTTATTCCATATAAATGTCTGGATAGTTCTTTCCATTTCTGAGAAAAATGTCATTGGAATTTTGATGGGGATTGCATTGAATTTGTATATCACTTTGGGTAGTATGGACATTTTCACTATGTTGATTCTGACCATGTTTTTTTTCTGATATAAGGTGTATTAGTCCATTTTTGTTGCTTATAACAAAATACCTGAACTGGGTGATTTTTAAAGAAAAATGACATTTATTGCTTACAGTTTCTGAGGCTGGGAAGTCCAAAGTCCATCTGGTGGTGGCAGTAGCAACCCAGGGGTCTCACATTGCAAGATGATGGAAACGGGGGGGGGGGAAAGAGAGAGAAACTGTCCTTATTTAAAGCCCCCAGAACCATCCCCCTGACCACCATTTTTAATCCATTCACTACTGCATAATCCTACAATCCAATCACCTCTTCAGGGCTCCACCTTCAATTACCATAATAGGATTTCCCACACTCTAAACAGTCATAGTGGAGACTAAGTTTCTAATACATAAAACTTGGGAGACACAATTCAAGCTTCAATGAGTTTTGTGGGGAGCGTAATTCAATCTACTATGTAAGGTTAAGTACTTAACTTTTTGGAAGTTAGTAAGCCAAACTTCTATAGCTTTCCTAAGTGCTGAGTTAGTAAAAAATGTGGGGCTCTGTGGAAGAGAGGAAGAGCAAGAACTGATTGTATTTCCATACTCAAAAAGCCAAGGGCCAGTCAGACATAGAATTAAGATGGTGATGGTGGAGGCATTTTGTATTGCACTCTGATTATTTTATAATTTACATATTAAATTTTGTAATAGCTCACAGGGACATACATATATATATATTTTAAAAAATATATATTTAATGAATCTAGTTTTTTTTTTTTTCCTTTTTGTCTTTTTTCGTGACCGGCAACGGATCACAACCGTCAGTGTCGCGCCCGCACCGGACCTGGACCGGCAACGGGATCGCAACCCTCGGTGTTGCGCCCGCACCTCGCTCAGCCAGTGAGCGGCTGGTCCGTACGTGGGATCCGAACCCTCGGCGGGAGCGCCGCCACGCTCCCAAGCGGCGCACTGTAGCAGTGCGCCACCGGGCCGGCCAGAATGAATCTAGTTTTGATTTAACCAGTTCTGTGGACTGAGGATCACAATCTCTTCTTGGGGAAAATATCCTTTGGAAATTATCTTAGTTCACGTGCTATAACTGAATACCAAAGACTGGATAATTTGTAAAGAACAGAAATTTATTTCTCACAGTTCTGGAGGCTGGGAAGTCCAAGATTGATCGAGGTACAAGTATCTGGTCTGGTGAAGGCGTTTTCACTGCATCCTCACATGGCAGAAGGCAGAAGGGCAAGCTAGCCGAATGCTGTGTGAAGCCTTTTTAAAAGGCCCTTAATACCATTCTGAAGGGGGCAGCTCTCATAGCCTAATCACCTCTTGAAGGCCCCACCTCTTAATACTATCACATTGGCAATACCTGAATTTTGGAATGGACACATTCAAACCATAGCAGAAATATCACAAATATCTTGAGATATCATCTGCTAAACTGACTTCCAGTTTTGCTGAACTCTGAGGTTCTGTATGTTCAAATAGTGTTTAATCCCCTTTTTTTCTAAATACTTGTTCTAATATCTGTCCCTCCTCCCCCAGCTCCTATTCTTTCACAAAATCTGTGTGAAACACATTTTCCCCCCTATATTTCCGTTGTATGGGAAGTGGTGCATTTGCAACTTTATCTACTAGAAGAATGTTTAGTGTTTTGTGGATTGTTGGCCTGCTGACCTAGCTCTTTTGGCTCTTTATCTCAGTTGGTTATGAGTGTGGTGCATTTACTGTGGTTATTGAGTTGGTTTTCATAAGGACCAGTTAGTTTTGTTCTGTCCACTTTTGTGCCAGCCTCAGCTAACCATTCTCCTCACAAGTACACTATGGGTAATAGGGAGACAAGAGAGTGAGGCTAGAGTAGCACTCCACTCCTTTATTGATAGATGATAATTCAGTTAATATTGTTTATTTAATACAGTTCAATGCCAGGTACCAGATGGCATTATCCCCATGTTGCAGATTAGGAAACTAAAGTGCAGAGAATTTAAATAATGTGCCGAGATCACACAGCAAGAACTGGAAGTCTGTTCTCCATCTCTGAAGTCCTCTGCTATATACCTTTGTGTTATTGTAAGACTAACTTAGAGATGGGTACTTGTTTGCAAGGATGTGTGAGACACAGTCACTGTCCTTGAACAGCTCATAATCATCTGAGGAGTCAGGCATATAAACCAATGACTGTAATGCAGTGTGATAAATGACATAATGAAGGTATGTTTATAATTGATAGTGAGAGTCTTATAGGCAGTGATTGTCCAGAAGACCTCAAAATTAGTTCTCTTTATTTGTTTCTCATTTCCTCATTCAGCTGTTATTTACTGAATTTCAATTATTTGCTCGTTACTGTTTTATGCACTTGAGACACGTCAATGAGTTAAATTGCCTTTGTTGAGTTTTATATTTAGTGGAGGGAGACAGACGTTAAAAATTAGCATAATAAATAACTAATATATATGTTAGGAAGTGAAAAGGGCTATGGAAAAAGTAAGGCAGGGTAAGTGGGATCAGGAATGTTAGGACAGGGTGCAGATGGATGTTGTACTTTTAAATAGGATGATCAAGGTAGGCTTCATTGAGACAATTTGAAGAAAAATTTTGAGTCAAAGGAGTGAGCCATGTGTATATGTGGAGAAAAGTATTTCAGGCAGAGAGAATAGCCTGTGCAAAGGCCTTAAGCTAGGAGTATGCTTTATGTATTAGAAGAGATGTAGTGAGTGAGGGGAGAAGTGGTAGAGGTGAGATTAGAGAGGTGAGGAGAGGGAGTGTAGGGGAAAGATGATGTAGGGCCTTGTAGGCCACTGGTATTCTACATATGGTCTCTGGACTAGTAGACTCAGCATCATCTGAGGATTTGTTAGAAATGTAAATTTCAGGCCCTACCCTTTACCTACTGTATCACAAACTCTGGGGGTGAGGCCTAGAAACCTGTATTTTAACAAGCCAGCTGACTCCCTGGTGCATACTAAAGTTTGAGAAGTTGGCTAGTTGGTTAGAGTGTGGTGCTGATAACACTAGGGTCTGGAGTTTGATCCCTGAACTGGCCAGCCTCCCCCCCTCGCCCCCAAGTTTGAGAACCACAATTCTGGCTACTGTAAGAATTTTTTTTTTTTAAAAAAAGATGACCGGTAAGGGGATCTTAACCCTTGACTTGGTGTTGTCAGCACCACGCTCAGCCAGTGAGCGAACCGGCCATCTGTATATGGGATCCGAACCCAGGGCCTTGGTGTTATCAGCACCGCACTCTCCCGAGTGAGCCACGGGCCGGCCCAACTGTAAGAATTTTAAAGTCACACACCTACACAGTTGCAAACCCTTAGTCTTGGTCTAGGTTTAAGGACAGTACCTGAATAACTGTAGAGTTTTGGCTTTAGAATCCTTGCTGAGACAACTATTCACATGAAAGAACTGTTCCAAATTTTGGACTGCCTAAATTTATATATTGCATTATTAGCTGGTTGCTAAAATATCTCATACCACATCCATCTGGCAAGATTTACTTTTCTACTTGAGATTTTGTGATTTCATCATGGTTAGTTGCCTATCAGGAATCATTCAACACCCTAATTCCTACTTTCCTCCAATCACCCCATTTTGTGAGCCTTCTTTTAGGTGAGAAGGCTGGTAGAGAGTGCCTTCTGTTCTGAGTGCTGGGGAAGAGAAGGACAGGTGTGCTGTGAGACAAGGTAGAAAAGGATCAGTTTCTTAAGAGAGGAATAGATAATGGTGTGTTGTTGGGATTCAAGAGAGGAAAAGAGTACTGTTCTTTAGCTTTGCAGTTTCTTTCTTTCTTTTTTTTTTTTTTTAAAAAGATGACTGGTAAGGGGATCTTAACCCTTGACTTGGTGTTGTCAGCACCATGCTCACCCAGTGAGCTAACCGGCCATCCCTATATGGGATCCGAACCCGGGGCCTTGGTGTTATCAGCACCGCACTCTCCCGAGTGAGCCACGGGCCGGCCCTTTGCAGTTTATTTCTTGCAAAATTTACTATAGAGGGCTTAGCTCTGGGTGTGACTGTGAACAAAAATATAGTCTCTCTGATTTACTCATTGATTAATTCAGTATTCATTTAATGTATGCAGAAACACCCATGGGCCTATACATAAATTATAGACTGTGAGGGTTGGAAAAAACCATGAAGATCATCCAAGTAAGGAATGGTATTTTTCTTTATTTAAAAATAAAATGTTGAGTTTTAAAATACTTATTTCTTATAGAGAATTCGGAAATTACAGAAGGATATAGAAGTAAGTCACTCATAATTTCTCTATCCAGAATTAAGCTGTGTAGGCATTTTGATGTTTTTATGTAGTTCCTTTTAGTTTTTCAAAATTTTTATTGCAGTATAATTTAAACATAATGTAGTGCACAAACTCCTAAGTGTATAGCTTAATATATTTTTATATAGTTTTCCCCCCTTATCCATCGGAGATACATTCAAAGACCCCCAGTAGATACCTGAAACTGCAGATAGTACCCAACCCTACATACTTACCTATGATAAATTTTAATTTATAAATTAAGCACAGCAAGAGATTAACAATAATAAATAATAAAATAGAACAATTATAACAACAATAATAAATAAAGTAGAACAATTATAACAATGTACTGCTAAGGTAGATTTTAAAAGAAGCTATTTACTAATACTTAGTACTTGTATTAGGAATTGTCTGTGTATGCTTATTATAATTTCTCTTGTTAATTTTTTTTGGGGGGGCAGTTGGGAAGATTGAAGTTGGGATGCTTTTGAAGGATAGTTATGGATCTCTTTTGCTTAGGTAGCTGGTGAGTTTACTACAGAAGTGGGGTGGTTAAGGATTTTGGTTTAGAGGGTGTATTAGTTTCCTATGTCTGCCTGAACAAATTACTGCAGACTGGATAGCTTAAAACAACAGTAATTTGTGTTCTCACTGTTCCATAGGCCAAAAGTCCAAACTGAAGGTGTGAGCAGGCCACATGCCCTCAGAGGCTCTTGGGGAGAGTAATTCTTTGCCTCTTCTACCTTCTGGTGGCTGTCATGTTACCATTCCTTGGCTTTTGGCTGTATCACTCCAATCTCTGCTTCTGTCTTCACATTGCCTTCACCTTTGTGTGTCTTCTCCTCTGTATGTCTGTCTTTTTTTTTTTTTTTTTTAAAAAGATGACCGGTAAGGGGATTTTAACCCTTGACTTGGTGTTGTCAGCACCACGCTCAGCCAGTGAGCAAACCGGCCATCCCTATATGGGATCCAAACCCGTGGCCTTGGTGTTATCAGCACTGCACTCTCCCGAGTGAGCCACGGGCCGGCCCTGTATGTCTGTCTTATAGGGATACTTGTCATTGGATTTTGGGTCTACCCAGCTAGTCCAGAATGATCTCATCTTAAGATCCTGATTATGTCTATAAGATCCTTTTCCCAAATACGATAACATTCACAGGTTCTGGGGATTAAAATGTGGACATATCTTTTTTGGGGCCACCATTCAACCAACCACAGAAGGTCTAAAGGGTGGGTCACAAATTTCTTTTGGTGTGAGCAAGCAGTAGAGAGGAGTAAAAGGGAGAGTCTAGGGGTGGTTAAGGAGAAAGGAGGCTAATACCTCCAATGTTTTGTACTGCTACTATACTTAGTATTCAGAGATGTCATAGGATTTTCGGATGGATAAAAATTACTTAGGTCTAATTTTATTTGACAGAAGCATTTAACTCAGACAAAAATCAAACTTCTCCTAAGGTAGAACATTATTACCTATGATAAAAAGTACTTCTTTAGCACTGTGAAATTGGAAAAAGTCAGAGACTGTTGTCATTGTCATCATCTCTAGGTGTTGTAGTTATGCTGTATTCTTTTAAAATAGGCAACATAGGTCTCGTAGATGAGAAGCAAGAGCTGCTTAGTTTCCAAACCTCCCACTTTACAGAGGACGAAAGTGTTGCTTTGCCTCACATGGGGTGATGGAGATGCAAAAAGGATTACTCAAAGCCCATTTCTTCTGAGCAGTGAGACCCGAAGGGGTTAATTTCCTGGAACCCTCAAGAGAGAGGCATTCCTTCTTTGGTAAATTAACCCTGAACTGGGGTTCTGTCTCACTATTTATTCTCCAAAGCAGAAAGTTACAGAAAAGGAATGTGGGTGGAGTTATGGCTAAGTATAGTTTAACAATAGAAGCTGGTAACATCAGTGAAATAAGGAAGTAACATTCTATAATGCAATTTGCAAAAGGTTAAGTTGATCCACCAACAAAAGCTTGTTCTTAGCAAATACTGTTGTTTTCCTACAGCAGTTTCCTCAGTATTTTTACATGACAATAAAGCAACTTTCTTTTTTTTTTTTTTTTCTTTTTTGTCTTTTTTACTGACCGGTAACGGGATCGCAACCCTCGGTGTTGCGGCCGCACCACGCTCAGCCAGTGAGCGGGAACCGGTCTCCCCATGGGATCCAAAACCTCGGCGGGAGTGCCGCTGCACTCCCAAGCGGTGCACTCTCCAGTGCACCACCGGGCCACCCCTAAAGCAACTTTCTTTTTTTTTTTTTTTCTTTTTTGTCTTTTTTACTGACCGGTAACGGGATCGCAACCCTCGGTGTTGCGCCCGCACCACGCTCAGCCAGTGAGCGGGAACCGGTCTCCACATGGGATCCAAAACCTCGGCGGGAGTGCCGCTGCACTCCCAAGCGGTGCACTCTCCAGTGCACCACCGGGCCAGCCCTAAAGCAACTTTCTTAACATATCAATCAGTAGGTTAACCTGCTCTCAAGGACGTCTGTCCTTTAGAGCCAGCAATTTTGCTGTGTTACAATTCTTTATCTTCAACAGAGACTTTAGCCTGGAGAAAGTTTCCTGTCATTTGCAAGGTTAACATTTCTATATGTAATTTTAAAAAGTTAGGTTATACCTGAAACTACAGTGCTTTGGAAACTAGGCCCTGTGAAATATATTTGCTCTATAAATGTTAGTATACTCCACACAAAAGTGTGACTGGGAGGGTTCTGAGTAATGTGTCTGAGTTCTTACAGCTGGTTAGTGCCAGAGCTTAGACTTGAATTTAGGGTCCCTTAACTCTTAGGTGACTATTTTTTTTGTTTTTTGTTTTTCACAATACAGTATACAACTGCACTCTAACCACCTGAGCCAACCACCCAGCACCTCCCTCCCCCCTTTTTCCTTTTAAAACTGAGGTCATATCTGTCACCTGGGATTGAAACCCAGCTCCTTTTACTGTTTGTGTGACCTTGGGCAATCTACCTCTCTCTGTTCCAGTTTCTTAATCTTTAAAGTGAAAATAGAATCTATCTCATAGAGTTGTCATAAGGATTAAATGAGTTAATACATTAAATGGCTTGGAACAGTCCCTGACACACAGTGTCTGTTAAATGTCTGCTATTACTAACATTTTTATTCTTCGCACCACTTAACTTTCTGTATAATTTTGACATTGATGGGAAGTAGTGACAAAGTAATAGTACTACATATATTATCTCATTTGGGCTTGTTAGCAACCACACAAGGGGAATTCTATTATTATTCCCATTTTGTAGATGAGGAAACTGAAGCACAACACAGTTAAGTATCTTGCATAAGTTTACACAGCTAATATGAGAAAAGACTGGGATTCAAACTCAGATCTGTCAGAATTCAGAGTTTGCTCTTTTTTTTAAGTTAATAAGATTGAAATAAATGTATTTACAGTAAAGTGCACATATCAAAGTGTATATCATGATATATTTTCACAAACTGAGTATACTGATGTTGCTAGCATCCCAGAATCCTTCCTTTTCTTATGCATCTTCCAGTCACAATTTGCCCTCCCACTCACCAATGGCATTTTGACTTATAACAGCAAAGATCAGTTTTTCTTGTCTTTGAACTTTATATAAACGTAATCATACACTGTGCTCTTTTGTGTCTGGATTCTTTTGTACAACATTGTGTTTGAGAGATTCATTCGTATTGTTGTATGTAGTTTTAGATCATTCATTCTCACTGCTGTATAGTTTTTCATTGTGTTATTTTACCATAATTTATCTCTCAATTCTACAGTTGATAGGTGTTGCTTTGCCTCCCATGGATTTGTCACCCCTTTCCCCTGGGTGATGGAGCCACCAAAGATTACTCAAAGCCCATCTCTTCTGAGCAGTGAGAAGTCCTGAAAAGGGGTTAATCTCCCAGAACCCTCAAGAGAGAGGCATTCCTTCCATTTGGGAAATTAACCCCAAATTGGGGTTCTCTTCCCACATTTATTCTCCAGACCAGGAAGTTACAGGAAGAGAACATAGGTGGGGTTTTTGCTAAGTATAGTTTAACAAGTTTAACAATAGAAACTGGTAACATTCATTAAGACAAGCAAGGTGACATTCCATAATGCAATTTTCAAGAAGTTAAGTTGATCCACCAACAAAAGCTTGATCTTAGCAAGCATTCTCTTCTTACAGCAATTTCCCAGTATCTTTACATATCAATCAGTAACCTGTCTGTCCTTTGAGCCAGCAACCTTGCTATGCTGCAATTCTTTATCTTACAACAGAGACTAGCATGGGGAAAGTTTTCTGTCCCCTGTAAAGTCAACATTTTATATGTACTTTTAAGAAATTAAGCTAAACCTGAAATTACAAGAAACTAGGCCCTGTGAAATATATTTGCTTTATAAATATTAGTATACTCCACAGATAGGCTCATGGGTAGTTTCCAGATTTTGAGTATTACAGTGGTGATATGTTATGCATATTCCTGTATGTGCCTTTTTGTGAACATGCCTTTTGGTTTGTTGGGTACATACTTAGGAGTGGAATTGCTAGGTCATAGGTATGCATATGTTCAACTTTAGTAGGATCTGCTATACAGTTTTCTACAGTGGTTGTACTGATTTACATTCCCACCTGCAGTACATGAGAGTGTAGATTGCTCTCTATCCTCACCAACCCTTGGCATTTTCTGTCCTTTTCATTTTAGCTATTCTGGTGGTTAGGTAGTGGTATTTGCATTTTCTGGATGACTAGTGAAATTGAGCACCATTCAGAAATTTACCAGACATATGTATATTCCCTTTTTAAAAGTATCTATTCAGATCTTTTGCTATTTTTCTTTCACATGGTCTTTTAAAAATTGATTTAATGTAATTCTTTATATGTTCGAGATATGAGCTTTTGTCAGTTATATGTATTACAAGTATCTTTTTGTAATCTGTGCATTTCCTTTTCATTCTGTTAATGGTGACTTTTAAGGAACAAAAGTTTTACATTTTAATATAGTTCAATTTATCAGTTTTCTCTTTTTATGTTTAGTGCATTTAGTGTCTTTGCTATTGCATGGTCATGAAGATGTTCTGTGTTTTCTTCTTTATTGTCTTACCTTTCATAATTAGATCTGCAATCCCAGAGCTAACCCTTTTAAATGCTATGCTGTAACACTACTCTGTACTGCCCGAAAAAAACCTTTCCAGCCTTTTTTTTTTTTTTTTCCTGAACTATTTTTCAGCATTCAACAAAGTGAAAGAGATACATTACCATTGTTCTCACAGCTGGGCCTGAAGTACAACAAGGCTTTGATATGACCAATAAAAGCTTTTAATGCACATTTTGTAAAACAAATGCTAGTCTTTGTGCTTTGATAGAGGATCAGTTGGTAAAATGTAAGTGGTTCAGAACCTGTGTTTAAAAAAAAAAAAGAATTTATTACTATAAAAGATCCTATGGGTAAAGGAAACTTTCTCTTCTGTTGTTGAGGGTAACCTAACAGGGAATTCCCAGGTTATTAAATCTCATGTACTGTGGGGAACAAGAGGCTGCTGGGTGGTCTCTTATAAGCTGTGGTTTGAAATTTGGATTTGGGGATATGTCAAGTGTTCTTGGTATAGCTGTGTGTGCTGCTGTGGGCTCTGCTTTGGTACACATTCTGTGAAGCAGAAATATACCGTATACTTATGTTGTTAACTTTGGTACAGTAGAGGTTTCCTTCTTGGGAAGCATTTGAGAACTTCCAGGACATTATTGTGTCTTGGTTTTGATGGCTAAGTATTTAGAGATGACTCTTGCATGTATGGAAGTCCTGTTGGGAGGAAAAGAACTAATAATGTTTGTTGAGTAGCTCGTGTGTTCCATACAATTATGTCCCTTATGCTTTAATATATGTTAACTCACTCATTCTCAGTAGACTTATGAGGTAGGTATAGTTATCCCTACATTACAGATGAAGAAAATAAGATTTATAGAAGAAAAATTCTTTTGGTGTTTCTACTGTAGGAGTTGAAAGATGTGATACCTTTCCTTGCCTATCATGAAGGTCACAGTTGACACTCCTATAACAAAAGATAGGTTAACAAGAGAAAAGCATAACAAATGTATTTAATCAAAGTTTTGTATGATATGGAAGCCTTCAGAAATGAAGACCCAAAGGCCCAGGGAAAACTTTCTGTTTTTATGCTCAGGTTTGATGAAGTGTAGAAATGTGATTGGACAGAAAGGGTGTGATCAAATGGTAAATAGTCTGAGGTAGGGAAACCCAGCAATGCCTATCTGTTCAGATTCTTCTTGGCCTCTCTGTGTAGCATTCCTTTCTCCTAGGTGTATGGAAAGACCCTTCTGGAATGAAGGTCTTCAGGGAGAAAGAAGAGAGTGAACTTTCTATGTTTTATGACTTGCTTTGGGAGAAAGGAGTTCTAGTTTCTATGAGTCTCCTTCGGGAAGGGGAATTCTGGTTTCTATGACTTACTTCATGGGAGAAAGAGAGGTGAGAGACAGGAGGGCAGGAGAAGATTAGAGAAACTTTGCTTCTGAGTCTGCTTCTGGGGCCTTCCAATCTCCTTCAAATCAAAGTACTCAGTATGTCAAAGTGCCACATTTTGGGATATTGTTTTTCTGAGCCCCAATACTGTACATGACACTTCTGACACCAAATGTGTGGGTTCTCTCCTACCCCTGCAACCAATTCTCCAACTTTCCAGACACCAACTGGATGTCCTACAATTGAGGCCTCTCCTCCCTCCCCCCGCCAATTTGATTCAATTCTGACACTAACTACTTGGAGTTAGCACAGACTCCACAGGCTCGGGATCAGTCCCACAGACTGACCTCCACTTCAGGTGCCATTTGCAAGTCCCGGGTTTCTGCCTGAACTTCTGACCAATTGGCTATAAATCAGGGGTTCCCACAACGTCTTCCTCAGCTTTGATAATTTGCCAGAATGGCCCACAGAACTCAGGAAGGTAGTTTACTTACTATTACCCATTTATTATAAAGGATACAACTCAGGAACAGTCAAATGGAAGATATGCATAGGGCGAGGTATGGGGAGCCTCCGTGCCCTCTCTGAGTGTGACCCTCTAGAATCACACATGTTCACCAGCCCAGAAGCTCTTTGAATTCTCTTGTGTAGGGTTCTGAAATGTAGTTTTCATTTCTGCGTAGGCATGATTGATGAAATCATTGCTCATTGGTGATTAACTCAATTTCCAGCTCCTCTCCCTTCTTTTTAGGTGGTTGTGGGGAGCTGAAAGTTCCAATCCTTTAATCATCGTTGGTCTTTCTGATGACCAGCTCTTGTCCTGAAACTATCCAGTGGCCTGGTCACTAGTCATCTTCTTAGCATACAAAAGATACTATCACTTGGGAGATTCCAAGGGTTTGGGGAGCTTTGTACCAGAAACCAGGGACAGAGACCAAATATGCATTTATCTCAAAGACCTTGGGCAAGTTACTTAAAAATCCAACCAAACATGGAACTAGTGTTTGAATTTGAATTTGCCTGTCTATAAAGCCTGTTTCTTCTATTATAGTATATATACTACAGTATATACGGCAGTATTTTCTTAGCTTCATCTGGATGTGAAGCCCCTTCAGATTTGAGAGGCTCTTTGCCTAGAGAAGGAGGTACAAGTTTCCCAAAATGTGTTTATGAATTCCAGGAGGGATTGGTTTTTAATTATAAGTTTATATGTCTCTATAGCACTTAGTATAGAGCTGTGTACATAGCTTAACCAATCAAAAATGATGGGTTAATTGCTTGAATATAAAATAATGTAGTAATGTAGCAAAATATCTGATGTGGGGTAGATAAGATCTTTGTAAATCCCATGGTGGCTGAGTGGAGAAAATATCACTCTGTGGTTACTTTTATAGCTTGGGTTTATCGAGAGGGTGTGAGTATGATGTGAGGTTTTGGGTGAATTGTTTTGATTGAATGTCTTGCACATTTGGTAAATATTTGTGAGTTGATATGTTGATGAATTATGGGGAAGTTTTCACTTTGAGGGAGAATTAAAATTTTTGGTTTGGCACATTTTCTTTTTTTCTATGGTAGCAGAATTGTGTTCATTTTCAAAATTCTTTTTTAGCTCATTTTATAATAGATTGGCTACTCTAGTTTTTGCTGCTTTGGTAAGAACTGTGTTATAGTTAGCATCTCTGCTTCCTCTAACAACTTTATGGATTTGTTTAGAAAAACCTAAGGAAAAAAAGAAACTTTTATTGTGCTAAATATTTCTTCAAGAAGGGTATTTTATGCTGGGTGACGTTCTAAATGTGAAGTCCCAAGTAACCACATTTGAAAAAAATATCTCGAATTCTGAATAGCCCCAGAAGTTTATTTCCCCCTGTTGTCAAGATAAATTACCTGTAGATTGGAAAAGATAGAACTGAATTGGGAAAAGGAGAGTTAAACAGATCATTAGCCATTTATACCAGGGTAGTTCAAAAAGTTTCTGGAAGAATAAAATTGAAAGATAATACAAATATTTCCATGAATTTTTTGAAGTACCCTTGTACAGGAGCATTTGGTTGCTGTAAATAAATTAAAATCTCCTGACCGGACAAATTATACCCCAGGGTTCTAAAGAATTGTATGAGATCATTCATTCAGTCACTATCATTAACCTTTAAGGAATCATAGAATTACCGCAAAAAGACACTTTTAAGACTGGGAAGAGATAAGAGCTTGATGTATTCCTAGTCAAACTCTAGAACAGCTTATTAAGGATATAGTATGAGGGTTTGGAAGAAGAAACTGTGATTATTAAGAGCCATCAAGGGCACACTAAGAATATGTTAGGTCATACTAACCACATTTTCTTCATTAAGGTGAGTACACTGGTAGAACAGGGGTAATACTATCAGCCACCATTTTTGGATTCGGGAATGTTTTGACAGGAACAATCAGGATATACTTGGGGATAAGAGAAATTTGAGCTGTCTGATGAAAACAGGTGATGCAGGTGTAGAAGTATAGAAAGATGTGACTTAATAACAACACTTCTTAAAAAATGTAAGACTTCTAGTTAGCTGCAAGTTTGATTTATGGCAAAAGTGTGGTTTAGTTGCCAAAAATTGGGATTTTAGTTTGCATTAATTAGTGTCAATGTTGTCAAAAAAGAGGGCGTGGATAGTCCTGTCTTAAATAGTGTTAGTTAGACTACACCTAGAGTAGAATTCAGTTCTAGGAACTGAGGGTGGTGAAGGAACTGAAAATCATGTCATACGAACTACGTTCAAAGGAGCAGATTTGTTTTATGACCAGTAAGTTGTTCTGATGGTAGCTCCATCAGGGGAGTTGCAGAAGAATTTGAATATGGGAAAATGGCTACATTGTTGGAATACCGTGGATTTTGGTATCACTCATTTAAATAAATGTAGATTGGCTAATCAGGGTATTAAAGAAGGGTATGAAGATTATTCTAGGCAGACAATAGCATCTACCCAAGAATGAAGGCATGAAAAAGAATGTCCTATTTGGGGAACTACAAGTGAGTCAGAGTCAGTACAGATCCTGTAAAGAAGGAGAGGGGGATGGTGGGAGGTGAGGATGTTGACAGGTGGGTTATATGCAGGTGGAGAAACTGGAACCCAGGAAGAAAGTGATTTGCATAAGTCTTGATTTTAGTAAATCAGACCAGAACCCAGGCTTTCTCACTTCCTTCAAGACTTCTCTTCTTCCTTTCTTTTAGATCAATTGTTTTAGGTTTATTTAAAAATGGTCAGGGCATGCCCTCTGTTTATGAAAGGATTCTAAATAACAGTCACATAAGACTCTTACATTCTTTAGCTAGCTAAAGAACTTATCAGAAAAGCTCTGAACTACAAGCAGTAGATTGAAGGGTATTAACATTTGCATTTATCAGTGTTCAATATTACAGTTTTAACTTTTAGAAACAGGCAGTCTATATTCTAGGTCATGCTGCAATCAAGAACTCTTTCTACTTTATCATGCTCTTTGCTTGATTCAAATGATAAATGCTAGGATGATCAGTTGCAGCTAGGGTGATCCAGCAGTTAATAGCTGTGGCAAGTAGAAAATATGTTTATCAAGACCTTGTGGTAACTTTGTAATTGATATGGTTGTAGTATATTGTTCCACTGCAGGCAAGATTGAATTTCAGCATGGGAAGCAGGTTCCTGAGGCCTCTCTGCTTGTTCCTAAGGGGACTATCCAGGGTTGATATCCAGCCTATGTACCATGTTTATGGCCTGCAGTTACTCTTGACTGGTTGGGGCTCACACTGCACTGTTAAATATTTTGAAAATTGTGTCTGGCTCTGTTCTTCCCTTTTCTGTGATCTTATGCTAGACCTGAAATTTCTCTAATGTCTGTGCTATATTTATACAGAAAAATTGCCTTTTTGTCCTCTTCATACTCTTACCTTTATATTAAAAAAATTCCTCAAAACATAAAGTTCTTTTTTTACTATTAAAGGCCATTATACAGTATTTTCCTTTAGGTCCACTTAGTGACTTAAAAGCTAGTTTCAAACATTTATGAGACAGGGGCTGGCTGGTTAGCTCAGTTGGTTTAGAACATGGTGTTGGTAACACCAAGGTCAAGGGTTCTGATCCCTGTACTGTCCAGCCCCTCCCCCCCCCAAAACCCCAAACCATTTCTGAGATAGTCAAGGAAATTTGAACACTCGCTAGATATTTGGCATTAGGATTTTTTTGGTCAGACTTTTCCAGGTATAATAAAGCATTGTGATTGTGTAAAAAAGAGGTCCGATTCTTTAGAGACATGTGCAAAAATATAGATAAAATGATGTCTGGATTTGCTTTAAAATAATCTAGTATGGGGTGTGCAGATAAAGCAAGATTGGACATGTATTGTTAAAGCTGGCTGATGGATCCATGGCAATTCCTTGTACTTTTTATAATAAAAAGTTAGAAAAAAGCTCATGTTCTCTTAAAAAACCTCTGCATTTATAAAATTATAATAGGATTTTTAAAATTTCTTATTGGCCAAAGACATTATTGACAATTATAACTTCTCATTGCCGTGCAATAACTAGAAGCACACGTGGCGTTAATGTACTTCCAGCTAAAGGCAAAGAAATCTGATGTTTTAGTTAGCTTATATAAGATTTTCACATACATTTCAATGTAGCTTTTTGAAATATTAAAAATTGATGCCACTATCATTACTATTTCATTTATGGGCCTGTAGATGGGAGCCATTGGTGTTAAAAATTTTGACCGGACTTGTTTGTATCTAGACTTAACACAGAAGTTGTATTCTAATTAATGTTTTTAGTCTTCCTTCTTTTCCTATGTATGTTGCTTTAATTAGACTGTATTCCATTGCCTCAATGTACCAGCTGTCCTCTAGGCATTTGCATTAAGCATTAGGCATTCGCTTTGGTTTTCCTTTTCCTAAAACTGTAAATACCTCGATGAGAAATTTCTTTTCTTTTCTTTTCTTTTTTTTTGGGGGGGGGAGGTGCTACTTGGATGCTTTTTCAGTGGGTACTCTTTTTTTTTTCTTTTCTGGTGCCTTTTGGGTGGTATTTTAGTGTATTTAGCAAATCAAGGGGTATGGATTTTTTTTTTTTAAATAACTTTTATGATGTCATTCCAGATTGTTTGAACTTCTTTCAAAGGCCTGTCTTTGTTGGTTAGGACCTTTTCAGTGTTTAATTATCTGACTCTCATACAACGTTTTGAGCCATGTTAGGAAAAAAGAATAAATTTGGTTCTGTTCTTTCATTGGGAATAGAGGTGGAAGGACCAAAATGAATTAAATGTAAATCTTGCCTTTCAGCGAAATCACAGTTTAGTGCGATACTGCCATTCAGTTCTGTTAGATAGTACATGATACTAGGTAGGGAGAGCTATCATATATGTTGGCAAGGATTAGGGAAAATGCATAATAAAGATGGTATTTGAACAAGGTCTTGAAGGATGGGAAGGACGGAGACAAGGACAGTGTGAACAAGGATGAGTAGAAGGTGGATGATCAGGAAACCATGGGGCATGTTTAGACAATATGAGTCATCCTATTTGGCTAGAGCATATGCCATTCAGAAGATAGTAATTGGGAGCTAGGGTTAAAGAGTTAGTTGGGGGAATAAATGATACAAAGATATAACAGATAGACTGTACGAAAAAAAGAATAGTGGGGGAGGAGACTGTAAAAGCTTGAAAGACTATCAGCTGCCACTGTTGCCTCTATAAATAACTCAGTTGCAGGAAAATTGCTACCCCATTAGTCATTCTGCTGGGGTCCCCTGTTTAGCATTTAGCAGACCTAATGATTTTCTAGGAAAGGAGGAACAGTGTGTTTAGGGTTGTTCACTTAAATGGAACCGTTTCATTTTCAGAGTCGGTCCATACAAGAGATCATGAGAGATGCAGAGATGTAGAAGACACTGGACATTGAGCAGGTAGAGAGAAAGAATTGACAATACATTTACTCTCTTGGGCTCTTTTTAAGAACCTGTAGCTTTACAATTAAAGCGTTGGCAACAGTGGTGGCTTTAGTTTTGGTTTTCTTCCAAGGACTGGTAGAAGGCCTTAGCCTCATGTCTACATTTCTTACTAAGCTCACTTACTGGCAGGTTGGGTCACCATTTTAATCTCATTTATTAACTCTCTCTGGGTTTTATCATTCCAGCATTGTGGGAAGGCTCTGAGGGCCGTCTTTGTCCTGCTAACGGCTGGAGGGTAAGGCAGGTGGAGATTGATGGTGCTTGATACAGTGAAAGGATCCAGGAGGTTTTAGGTTGCCCTAGTTAGGGAGGAACCCTCTTATGACCTGTGGTTAAAGATACTGCTCTGTATCATAAGAGAGAATTTGAACTGAGGTCTTATTATGGCTTTTTATCTGGCCTTCTGATGAAGTTTACTTACTCTTAGAGTTTTCCTTACACCAAAATTTTGCTTCTTGACTGCTCTAAATTCTGAAGTGCTAAGGTGAATAAAACATTAGATGGGATACCTAGGGAGGGGTTTCTAATCTCCTTTTGCTTCATATTCACTAGGTGAATTTCTCTATCTGTAAAATCCCTCTCAGGATTGTGGTGAAGCTTAAATGAAATAATGTATGTGAAAGTGTTTTCAATGTATTTCAGGTGGTGTCTGTGTATGTGTTTCTTGTAGGCAACGTCCCTCATTCCATGTAATACAAAGAGAGGAAATGTGTAAGTAATTACGGGAAGTTTGGGTTCATGAAGTGCCATGTTGACCTTTTGAGGAGTACTTTTAATTTTCTAAGACTTAAAGTAGATACATGGAAAGCTCTGACAGTAGGGTCTCTGAGGATCAGGAAAGAGTCTGTATTTTTCTCTTTGGCAATCTTAGCAAAACATAGAGAAAGGGGGCACTGGGTGAGAAGAAGTCTGGGAAGGAAGTAATGGTTATCTTGCATTTTAATTTGCGAGGGGACCTTGCTTTACTCATTTGTGGTATTTGGGGAAGGGAAATTAGACTGAACTTGGAAACTAAATCCAGAGTCTTGGTAGATTTTCTATTATAAGGAAGTATTGAGTTATGAATTTTATATACTTTCTCTTCCCAGGAAAGATTTTTAGTAACAATATGATAGGGAATGATGAGTGTTTTTCTTTTTGTTCTCAGTGAATAATGTACTCATAGGTGTGCAAGTCCCTTTGCAGCTGATGAGTTGGAACTCCTACAGTTGTTTTGGCTTTGAGTTGAATTTAAAGTTTTGTTCATTTAAGTTTTCAAATATTCTGTTAATGTTGTATAACTATTTCATATACATGTTTCTGTGATTTAATGGGAATACATAACATGGTAGTCTTCTAGTATTCTAATAAGTAGGAAGAGTTATATTTTATAGTCTGCATTCTTCTATTTGTAGGAATGGGAAAAATGGCTTCCTTTCCACCTTCCTAGGTTCTTTGGCTGGGCTACAAATTAAATTGACATAAGACAGATCAACAAGAGAGAAACCATTTTAATTACATGCATATGCACAGGAGTCCCACAAAACATGAGACTCGAAGAAGGGCCAGGTGATTGTAGCTTTTATAGCATCCTGAACTGCAGAAAGAAATAGGGGTTTGGGACTTCTGGGAGGTGGTGGCGACAAGTTATGGGTGGGTGAGGGGAGGAAATGTATGGTGAATAAAGATTATGCAGATAAAAAGTCTTGTCAGGTGATAAAAGTTAAAAGTTGTCTGCAAGCAGCTCTCTTCTCAATACAGATACTTTTACTACTGTAAATTTCCTTTATAGATGTAAATTTCCATTACATAAGGGCAGCTTTTCAGAACTACTCTTGTGTCTGCAGTTTCTCAAGATAAGCAGCTGGAAATATGCCAGTGGTATATTTTGGGGTGACATATCTGGTCACCTATAGTCATATTTTGGGGTGGTGTGTCCTGAGCCCCAACACACTTTGATAATGTTAAATTAACCAAGTTGTTGGAGTATAAAATTAGGAATTTAGTGTCCTAAATCCTAGTTTGTTTATTTTTATTTTATTTTATTTTGTAATTAAAACGATTGTACATATCTGTGGGGTACCACGTTGAATATCAATACCTGTGTGCAATATATGATGCTCAAATCAGGATAGTTAGTATATTCAGCATTACACAATGTAATAATTTTTTGTGGCCCTTTACCAATTTCTTGCTAACCCTGCCTTCCCTTCCCACTTTCCCATCTCTGGTAACCTCAGTTCTGCTTAAGTCCTATTTAAAAATTTCTTCTTTACCAGCTCGAGAGAATTTTTTTAGTATAATCTCTTTATCATAGGGATTATAGATGCTCATTATAGGAAATTCAGAAAGTACAGAAAAGTATAAAGAAAAAAATAACGATCATCCATACTTCCACCTTCCAAAAGTAATATAACAATGTTTAATATTTTGTGTAGGTTTGTTCTACACTGGAGTGGAAAGAGACATCGCCCCAATTTGGCCACAGGAAGCATTTTTGTCCATGCGCTTCGTCGACTTGAATCACATTCACTTTATGGTCACGTTTGCTCTGGCAGCCATTCCCCCCTTAACCCACTCACTTTGCCACCAACCCACTCTTCTTTCTTTTCTTTTCTTTTCTTTTTTTTCTAAAAAGATGACCGGTAAGGGGATCTTTACCCTTGACTTGGTGTCGTCAGCACCACGCTCAGCCAGTGAGCGAACCGGTCATCCCTATATGGGATCCGAACCCGGGGCCTTGGTGTTATCAGCACCGCACTCTCCCGAGTGAGCCACGGGCCGGCCCGATATTTTGTGTATTTCTATCCATAATTTTTCTATGTTGAATTATTTTTAAATATTATACATTGTAAGCAAACTATCATTTTTTGCAGTTTATAAAAAGTTATGCCATAGGAGCTTAAGCACATTTATTTCTTTGCTTCTTTTAATGCTCTTTGTCCTGCTTTCAGTTTTTTAATTTTTTTGTATGATTTTTCTTATATGCTGCCTTATTTTTTGAGGTAAGTAGGTCATAAATCACAAATTTAAAAAAAAAATGAAAAACAAATCATTGTCTCTCTTCAGGATATCTTGGACATCTTGGGATATTACTCTGTCTTGGAGTTAGCCTTTGTCACTCTCTTGTGATGGATCCAATTTCCTGCTTTCCATATACGTCTTATATGTTTTCCTTAGTTAATTCTAGTTTTGGCAGAGCACATTCCTTCTGAGAAAGGATGCATAGAAAATAGGTTTTTTGAGATTAAGTGTCTGAAATGTCTTTCTTTTATTTACTTTATTGATAATTTGGTTGAGTATAGAATTCTAGTTGGAAATAATTTTTTCTCAGAATTTTGAAGACTGCTCCATTGTCTTCTAGCTTCCAATGTTGCTTTTTATTGATAATTTGGTTGAGTATAGAATTCTAGTTGGAAATAATTTTTTCTCAGAATTTTGAAGACTGCTCCATTGTCTTCTAGCTTCCAATGTTGCTGTTGAGACATCCAGTTCTTTTTTTTTCCCCTTTCTTTGTCTTTTTTACTGACTGGTAACGGGATCGCAACCCTCGGTGTTGCGCCCGCACTGCGCTCAGCCAGTGAGTGGGAACCGGTCTCCACATGGGACTCTGTATGTGGGATCCGAACCCTTGGCGGGAGTGCCGCAGCACTCCCAAGCGGCGCACTCTCCAGTGCGCCACCGGGCTGGCCCGAGACATCCAGTTCTATGCAGATTCTCTGTGCTTTGTAATTACTTCTTTCTTTCTTAAAAATTCCAGAATATTCTTTGTCCTGGCATTCTGAAATTTCAGTGTGATAAGTCTTTTTTTTTTTTTTTGTCTTTTTCCGTGTCCGGCAACGGATCGCAACCCTCAGTGTTGCCCCCGTACCAGACCGGGGACCGGCAACGGGATTGCAACCCTCGGCGTTGCCCCCGCGCCTCACTCAGCCAGTGAGCGGGAACCGGTCTGTATGTGGGATCCGAACCCTCGGGCGGGAGCGCCGCCACACTTCCCAAGCGGCGCACTTATCCAGTGCGCCACTGGGCCGGCCCTCAGTGTGATATGTCTTGGTGTGGGTCTGTATTCAGTTATTGTGCTAGATCCCTGGGGAGCACTTTCAATTTGAAAATTCATGACTTTCATTTCTGGGCAGTTTTGTTGAATACTAAGCCTCCAGGACTGACTCTCTCTAATTTTTAAATATTTTTTTCTAATATTTCTTTTTGCTTTACTCAAGGTGATATTTGATATTTCCTCAAATCAATTTTTCACTCTTCTTTTGAGTTATTTTTCTAACACTGTTTTAATTTCCACAGGTTTGTTTTTATTTTCTGAATGTCCTTTTAAAATAACATCCTCTTCTTGTTTAACATATACAATATTTTCTTTTATCTCTGAGGATATTTATGATAGTAATTTTTTTGTGTGGGAAAAGATACTTTATTGGAAATGACACATGTTCTGATAGTGCAAGACTATATTTTACTAGCATGCCAAATTTCTTACATTGTTGTCTTTTTGTTTTTTAAACAACTTTATTGAGATATAATTTCATACCATAAGGTTCACTTGCTTAAAGTGTACAATTCACTGTGTTTTAGTGTATTTACAGAGTTGTGCAATCACATCATAACATCATTTTAGAATATGTTCATCAGTCCAAAAACAAACCTTGTACCCATTAGCAGTCACTCTGTATCCCCTCACCCCAGGAAACCACAAATCTAGTTTCTGTCTTCTATAGATTTGCTTATTCTGGATATTTTCTTTAAATAGAATATGATTTTTAAAACTTTTTAAATACATCTTTTATTTTTATTCTAAGTTTACAGAAAAGTTGCAAAGATAGTACAGAGAGTTCCCATGTATCCCACACCCAGTTTCCTCTAATAATAACATCTTACATAGTATGGTACATTTGCCACAATTAGTGAACCAATATTGTTAACTAAAGTTCATACTTTATATAGGTTTTCCTAGTTTTTGCCTAATATTTTTCTGTTCTAGGATCGCATCTAGGATACATTACATTTAGTTGTCATGTTGCCCTAGACCCTTTTTAGCTATGACAGTTTCTCAGACTTTCCTTGTTTTTTGATGACTTTTCAAGTTCTGAAGAGTATTGGTTAGGTATTTTGTAGAAATGTCCCTCAGTGGGATATGTGTGATGTTTTTCTCATGATTAGACTGGGGTTATGGCTTTTTCGGGAGGAGGGCCACAAGAAGTAAAGTGCCCTTCTCATGATATCAAGGATACATACTATCAACATGACTTATCATTGTTGACATTAATCTTGATAACCCTGGTAGTGTTTGTCAGGTTTCTCCAATGTAAAATTACTCTTTTTTCCTCCTTCCCATATTGTGCTCTTTGGAAGGAAGTCACTATGCACAGCCTTACATTTAAGGAGTGGGATGTTATACCCCACTTCTGTGAGAGCAGAGTGTCTACATGAATTATTTGGAATTCTGCATGGGAGATTTGTCTTTCTTCTATCTACCTATTTATTTATGTAATAAACTATGTTAGTATGGACTCATGGATATTTATTTTACACTTTGGGTTATAATTCAACTCCTTAGTTTGTTATTCAAATTGTTCTGGCTTTGGCCATTGGGAGATCTTTCAGTTGGCTCTTGTGTCCCTTTGATGTACCCACATCATTGAGGGGTTTGTTTTTTTAGCTCTTCTTTACTTTCTGGCACTGCAAGATACTCTAGGCTCATCTTGTATGATTCATGCTCTGGCTGTAGAACCAGCCATTTTTCTAAGGAGCCCTGGTTCTTTTTATTGGAGAATGGTATTAGAAACTAAGATCTGTGCTGGTTGTGCTCATTGTTACTGGGGTAGTGTTGCTTCTAGGCCCTACAATAGTGTTTTCAGAAATATCTTCTTTTTTCTGCATAATTTCTGTTTCCTCAAGGTTGCTTTTATTTATTTTTTTAATTAATTATTTTGGGAAGGGGTGTTTTTTTTTCATCTTAGAGTCTTTTCACAAATGTTTCATCATCTCTGATGTCTGTTTGCATTTAAGAATAATGCACCAAGAAGCTGACCAGAAGCTCTGTATACATAGGTGGGTTTGGTGACAGATGTTCACTGTAGAATGGTATGGCTGCATAGTTTCTTCCCTGTACCATCAGTATGTCTAGGTCTTTTTTCTTGGCCTGGTTTAGACTCACAGAAAATGCTCCTCCAAATCTATGCCTTGATGGCATAGTCCTAGCTGCCAGTTATGAGAACTAAATAGTGGAAGAGCACTGGGGGTCTTCAGCATGTAAAATTTCTCTTATTTCCCTATTTTTAGAATGATACCCTTGCTCTCAGCTGTGTCTGTGGTTTCCCAGCTGTTGCTGCTTGATACCTCAACTGTAATCCCAAGTATAGTTACCTATTCTTTTATTTATCCTTTGTAAAGAATAAACTTCAGTTTTCTTCTGGAATGGAGGAGGCCACATGGAATGGGAAGGGTATGGGAATGGGGTGGGGTCCAGCTTGTTGTTTTTTTAAAAATTGAGATCTAATTCGCATAACATAAATTTAAATTTTAAAGTGTATACTTCTGTGGGTTGTTAGTATATTCACTGTGTTCTGCAACCATCATTACTAACTAGTTCCAGAACATTGTCATCATCCCAAACAGAATCTGTATATCTATTAGGAGTTAGTCCCAATTCTCCCCTTCTCTCAGCCCCTGGCAACTACTTTGTCTCTATAGATATGCCTATTCTGGACGTTTCGTATAAATGGAATCATTTACTATGTGGTCTTCTGTATCTGGCTTCATTCACTTAGCATATTTTCAAGGTTCGTCTGTGATATAGCATGTAACAGTACTTCATTTCTTTTTATGGTTTAAAAATGTTCCATTGTATGGTTATACAACATTTCATTTATCCATTCATCAGCTGATGCCTGCTTATTCTTAAATGGGCTTTCAACCAACCCGTCTGTTTTAGCCTCATCTTTATCCCTACTTTTATAAGTGCCTGATGCTACAAGTTCCTGAGTTTTTTGGAGGTTACGTTGTATCTTAGGTTTCTCAAATTTACGGTCAGTAACCACCCATCCATTCTCTTTTCAGCTTCTAAAATTTTGTTGTTACTACATTCACTCTCATTCTGTGGGATTATGCCACTCCCCCGCCCCCCATTGTTTCAGCCAATGAGTGGAATTTTGGAGAGAGGCAAGAGGCAGCAGAGGGAGAACTAATGCTTGTCTTCAGTTCTCACTGAAAGTTTAGAAGGTAGGATTTCCTTTGGATCTCCATACCGGCCTGCCACCAAATACAAGCAAAAACTTAAACCTTCAGGCGGGCAGGTTAGCTCAGTTCGTGAGAGCATGGTGTTATAACACCAAGGTCAGGGGTTCAGATCCCTCTTCTGGCCAGCAGCCGAAAAAAACCAAAACCAAACAAACAAAAAAATATTTAAATGGTGAGATTTCCATTCTGGGAGGCTCTAGGCCCAACAGTCATGGAAAAACCTTTACAGATCAGCAACTAGTGAGTCATCTGCTTAATCTTTCAGGTGAGGAAAGTGAGATTCATGAGACTTAGTAAATTGTTTCCGGTCATGCAATCAGTAAGTAGCCAAGGTAGGACCTTAACCAGTCTCCTACCTTCTAGGCTAGTCACTCAGACTTAACGTAGGCTGATTATTTTAAAATTTGGTATTGAGGAGAGCATTGGAACCATTGTTCAGATTTGGCCCCTGCCAGTTCTTAGTTGGAGAAGTAAGTGGTTTTACCTAAACCCAGTTTTCTGGAGGGGCTAGCTCTTAGAGAAAAGTGCCTGTGTACATGTATAGCTTCTGGGAGCTCACACTGTATTCAGAAGAGTGTGTACCTACCCAACTAATTTATTAATTAGAAAAGAACACAGGATTAGGTTCCTTAGACTGGCTTAAATGACCATGAATTTGACAGCTTGTTGTATCATCCAGTAAACAGAGCAAATTATCTAAGTTTGAGATGTTACCCCAACAGATGTGTATCCTACAGGGCATTCGACTGGTCTAAAAGGCTGGCAGAGTTGACAGAAATGATTGTCTTTGCTATCAAAGTTCTGTCCTAGCTGTGGTTTGGAGCAGTCCTGTCTAGATAGGCTCTCAAATCCCAGTCTCTGTGTTAAAACTGGTTGCAAGAGAAGTTCAGCCATGTTGGAAATACTGGGTACGTGAGTTGGATTAGGTGTGGTGCCTGAAAGATGCTAAGCAGGAGGCAAAACATCAATAAAAGTAATAGCTGTATATGTAAACCTGAAGTTTTCTGACAAAGACAATATGTTGAGAAAGAAGTGAGCAAGTCTGCTTCAAGGGAAAAATGCTGGAGTCACAGATGATTTCCCTTGGTTTTCTATTGAAAAGGCTGGTGAGCAGATTTCCTGGGTTAGTGCTTTAGAAGAGGCCTTTGTGGCCTGTCCAGGGTAGGGGGCAGTTCACTGCCTGCATTCTGGATACCTCTTTGTGAATGTCTGACTCCTGAGCACCATAGTCAGCTGATGATGTGGGCCAAGTTGTAAATTTACCTCAATTTCACATAGAGAAGAGATGAAGGAGATCAATAGCTTCCAAAACCCTGTAGCCCTTATGGTGAGTGTGTATGTGCATGCACGTGCGTGTGTGAGTGTGTGTGTGTATAAGGTGTCTCTAATTAAAAAGTGCTGGTAGTAATGAAGTAGTCATCTATTTCTTCTGGGGATGGCGTCTAGAGGCACTCAGAATGGTCCAGCGTCTGACACACTGTCGTAGGCTTTCCTACAATACAATACAGCCTCTAACAAAACTAGACTGTCCCGAACCCCTGGTAATATAATAATTTACCTTTATACCAAGAGGGTTGGGAAAGCAACAAAATTGTGGCATGTGTCCAAGCAGACTTCGGGGGATTCAGGCTGTGTGACCTAAAGTTCTTATGAGGTTGTCTAAAATGAAAAAACATGTCAGCAGGGCCTATGGTGGCTCCATGTGTGCTAAATTTTTCCATGACAGGATCAAGCATGCTTTCCTTATTGAGGAGCAGAAAATCATTTTGAAAGTGTTGAAGGCACGAGCGCAGAGTCAGAAAACTAAATTTAAAAAATGAAGCTTTTCTGAGGAATAAAAAAAGAAAAAAATAGTAGCCATCTAAAAGTAATAGCAAGGTTAATTCTCATTTAATTAGAATCTTGCATTCCTTTCTCTTCCTACACTGTGCCCCATCAGTCAAAGATGACAGGAGATATGCTTTGATTTGAACAGAGGTTCAGAAATTATCAGGAAGATAGGGAGAATTGAAATGCTGCAGCAGCAAGTGAGTTGAAGACAAAACAAGCTGGTTCTTCACCTTGCACCAAAAATAGAAATGTGAATTGGTAGCAATACTGTGGTGGTAGGCAGTCTGTTTCAGAAGTGTTTGTAACAGGAAAGCTACAGTGACATCTTTTAGTGCTGGAAGTAAACTGATTATAGAATGAGTGGCACTGAATTGGTGACCATGGTCACCAACAGAATCAATTCTAGGACATTCCAGAATGTTAGTATGTGAAGGATGGCATATTAACATGATCATATCCACCACAGAAAAAGAATTTCATAACTCTTTCTTCACATAATGTGAAATAGACCTTATAGATTGGTGTTGATGTGGTGAGCTGGGGTAGTCCATGTAACACTTGCTTGGGCCGGAAAAGAGAGAGAGCCCAGCAGCCTTCAAAGAGGTTTATTCATGGTATAGCTTTGAATGCTTGAAATTTATTGCCTGCATCCTCTGTTTTAAAACGCTGACAGGTTGTTCAAAACATTAAAATTTTTTTTTTAATTAGAAAAATTTACTTAAAATTTTTTTTTTAAATTTCAGATAATTGTAGATTTATTTGCAGTTGTAAGAGATAATACAGAGAGATACCTTGTGCACGTTACCCAGTTTCCCTCAATGGTAACATCTTGTAAAACTATAGTATACTGTCAGAACCCGGATATTGACATTGATGTAGTCAAGATATAGAACAGTTCCAGGGCCGAGCCCGTGGCGCACTCGGGAGAGTGCGGTGCTGGGAGCACAGCAGTGCTCCCGCCGCGGGTTCGGATCCTCTTTAGGGATGGCCGGTGTGCTCACTGGCTGAGTGCCGTGCGGCTGGTCTCAAAAAGGACAAAAAACAAAACAAAACAGTTCCATCACCACAGGGATTCTTGGTGTTGACCTTTTATAGTCACACTCACCTCCCTTCTTTCCCTGCAGTCTCCCAACTTCCCCTTACCCCCCACTATCCCTGAACTCTGGCAACCACTAATCTGTTCTCCATTTCTATAATTTTGTCATTTCAAGAATGTTAATATAAATGGAACCACATGATATGTAACCTATTGGGACTGGGCTTTCTCACTGTTTTAGTACAGGTCTGCTGGCAATGAATTTTCTTAGTGTTGTTTTACCTGAAAATGTTTTTATTTTGCCTTTATTTTTGAAGAATATATTTCTGTTTGTAGTATTCTTGGTTGACAGGTTTTTTTTTTTTTTTTTTCAGTGCTTGTATGATGTTGTTCCTTGTCTTCTGGCTTCCATTGTTTCTTATCTTTCATTTCCAACAATTTGAGTGTGATGGGCCTATGTATTATTTTCTTGGTATTTATCCTGCTTGGGGTCCACTGAGATTCTTGAATTTGTACATTACCAGATTTGGGAAATTTCTGATCATTTTTTCTCCAAATATCGTTTTCCATTCTCTCTACTTTCCTTCTGGAACTCCAATTATTTGTGTGTTAGGCTTATTGCCCCACAGACATCTGAGGTCCTCTCCCCCGCTATCCTTTCTCTTTAATTTTTCTCTGTGTTCTTCTGAGTGGATAAGTTTTGTTGTTCTCTTTTTAGGTTCACTAACTCTGCTGTCATCTCCAATCTGCTATTAAACCCTTCCACTGAATTATAGTGTCTGTTTCTCTGTTGAGATCTATTTTTTCATTTGTTACAATTATAGCTGTTTTAAAGTCCTTGTCTGCTAATTCCAATACTTGGGTCAACTCAGTTGGTCTAGTGATTGTCTCTTCTCTTGAGAATGGGTCATATTTTTGTTTCTTTATATGCCAAGCAATTTTGTGTTGGGACCTTGACTTTGGGTGTGATATGTTGTAGAGACTCTGGATTCTGTTACCTCCCTCCAAAGAGCATTGTTTTTTTGTTTGTTTTGTTTACTGTTTACCTGCAATGAGTGGCAGATTAAATCTCAGTTCAGTTTCTTTAGCTCTAATTTGTCTGTTTGGGGTCTGCTGCATGCATGCATGATTCAGGGATCAGCTAGGGTTGTAGACATAGTTTATATAGATTTTGGGGCTACCTTTCTCTGGTTCTCTCTGGAGTCTCCATGCTTCATTTCCTAGCCACTGTGGTTGCCTTAAAGTTTGTCCTCTGGTTCTTCAGGCTTTTTAGACTGTGGTTATTAATGTGACTTTTAGCCACCTCTCATGGCAAAGATTGGGTTAGGGAATTTGCCTGACCAGAAGCCATAAAAAGGGGAAACTCACTCAGTTTCATTTCCCTCTTTGAAGTGTTGATCCTCCTTACTCCTTCAGAATCTGCCCGCTTTTCATTCTTTAGTACCTTTAAGTAGGTTTTTTTTTTATATTTTGTCTTGAGTTCATAGTTGTCTGCAGGAAAGTTGATGTGATAGGAACTACTTTGCCAGGACTGGAAATAGAACCTCTATCAAGTACATATAAATTATTCTGTTGACAAAATCAATTTTTTTCAGTTGTAGTTTCACAAATATTTATATTATACTTTCCATCTCCTCCAAGGGGCCAGATATAAAAATGCCCTTTTCTCCTTTTTTTTTTTTTTTTAAACTTCAAATTTTATGTAAAGCTTGTTAAATGTATCTCAACTTTGATTACTGATAGGTTTAGAAATTGAAATGCATTTTTTAATTTGGTATATCTAATCCAGGATGTAGATACAACAGATATCTCCCGTAAACAGTTTCCTGAGAAATGATGGTTATTTTATTTTGCTTAAGTCTAAGATAGCACTATGTTCTGGAGTAGTTCAACATAAACTAGGTTGAGGTTTTATCACATGGATCTCTCTCAGGTAACTGTTTGGGATATACCTTTTCATATCTGCCTTCACCATTTCAAAACTATCATTATTTCCCACAGATGTAATACATTTACCATAAATGTGCAACTTTGAGATTTTGGCAAAAAATTTCTGATGAGACCTTTCAGATCACTTCAGGTAGAAGTTTTGAAGATCTGATCATTTTTTTTTTTAACTTGCTCACCTGTGTGTATGTTTAAAAAGAGAGAATTTTGGGCCGGCCTGTGGCTCACTCGGGAGAGTGCGGTGCTGATAACACCAAGGCCCCGGGTTCGGATCCCATATAGGGATGGCCGGTTTGCTCACTGGGTGAGCGTGGTGCTGACAACACCAAGTCAAGGGTTAAGATCCCCTTACCGGTTAAAAAAAAAAAAAAAAAAAAAAAAAGAGAGAATTTTGTATCTAATCAACATAGACTTCTCATGGTAGGAAAGGAGAAAATAATGTCCTAACTTAAGTCAGCATCAACTTGGAAAGCAATTATTTAGTAGTGTGTATGTTTTAGCCTATATGAAAACCTGTCCATTTATGTTAATTTGTAAATAAAAAAAAATCTTTTTTAAAACTCAGGGGGAAAAAATGTAGGCTAGTTAGGTGGTTAGAGTGTGGTGCTGATAACACCAAGGTCCAGGGTTTGATTGCTTGAACTGGCCAGCCACCCTCCCACCCTAGCCCCAAATTAGGTTAATTTGTAAATGGTCAAATGTTTCCTACCCAAATTAGGAGAAACATTGGGAGCTGTGGTTTCTAACTTTTTGAGGTCATGGAACCCTTTGAGAATCTGATGAAAATTCTGGTTCTCTCCTCAGAAAAATGTACATATTTTCACGCAAAATTTTATCAGCCATTTTAGAGAATTCAGAGGTTCCTTTGAAGCTTCCCAGCATAAGCATCCCCCATTTAGGGTTATTCAAAACAAGTTAGTACCAGCAGCCTAATAGCAATACAAATGTCAGTTGTTTCTGGCTTGTTCAAAGCAGAACAGATAAATGAAGAACCCATTAGAAGTCCTTGTAAGGCATGCAGGCTTTAAAAAAAATCTGTTACGATTTATCTGAAGTGTACTTTACTAGAGGCATGTTCACAAAGATAGACCAACATCTAGTTGACTAATTTTTAAGTTGCTGTTAGAAATGGGCTTTAGTTCTTATATCCAGACCTGCTTATGTTTGCATACTCTATATGTTTTGGACAAAGAATTAGCTGTTATTTTTAGGACAGTAGTGCAGTTGTTGTGATATCATATTCCTAATATTGTGTGAATTTCCAAAGGTCTAAATAATTGAGGGTTTAAGGTACCTGTGATACACAGGTTTCAGGAGGTGGATCTATGTAGGTGTTTCTGAGGCATGAGTTTTCTTACTGCTTATTCTTAAAACTCAGGCTTCAGTAAATGATGAAAAATTGAATTGTTTCAATAAAAAAATCTTAGATTTGGGAACGCCCTTCTTCTATTACCTTTCTGATAACTCTTTGTTGTGTGGCCGAAATGAATATGATTCATTCTTAGGGCCCTCTTTCCTCTATATACCTCCTTTCCCCTTACAGTGAAACTATTCTGCTCCTGCTACTAGTCCAGTCTTATTTAAAGAAAAGTCTGACTTTTCTTCCCTCAGCTTGTTTAAGAAGGGGCAAAATGGGAGAGGTAATGGTGGGGAAAGAGGCTGTAATGACCACTTCTCCCTGTGACTCACAGCCTCTCCCTGCTGTTTGTCCACACTTGATCAGCTTGTCATGCTCACTTCTGGCTCCATTCTTCATTTCACAGGTTGTTTAAAATTCTCCCCTTAAACAGTCCCCTATTCCATCCTCTGAATGTTCATCATGTTTTGGGGGACATCTTATAGCCAGCTTAGGAAAACATCTTTCTCCAAAGGCTTTCATATAGGACAGTGGTAACTGCCCTGATTCGTGTGTATGTTCAGATATTTCATGGTTTTTACTGAGGGGATTTTCTAGCCTAATTAGGAAGAAATGAGCAAACTGACAATAAAAAGTGAAGAAGCTTAGGAGGAAGAAATTGTTATCTTCTCTTAGAACTTGAATGCAATTTACAAATATGTTGTCGAGAATTTCAGACTGTAGTCAAGCTCATTATGTCAGCTGCTTGCTGCTTAATTACTTTGTACAGTGAGGGCAGGCTTGCCACGGTTGGCTCTTTGCAGGTGTTACCCAGCGCTCCGAGACTACCTCTAAGTAAGCCATAGGCCTTTGTTACAGCCGCTATTGCCAGCTGCCTCCTTATTTTGCCAATCTTCTTTAGCGAAGATTACCGAATGTATTTTGAGAGATGAAATTTGCTTGAAAAGAAAGCTTCAGAAGAATCAGTTTGCAAGAAGAGATCAAGAAATGAGGGGAACTGAAATTGTGATACTTGCTTTACAAAGAGGAAGAAGGTTGCATCTTGTCAGAAGTTGAAAATTATGATTAAGTAGGCTGCTGTTTCGGAAGATGGACAAAACCTCAGAGAAAATGGAGAAGAGATTTTAGTTATAAAAGCAGTACATTTCTGACTGGAATTATTATTTGTTTCTGGAACAGGTGGCTTATTATTATAAACTTTTTCTTTTTTAATAAACTTTTGAGGTACCTCTGGGATGATTTAGGGTGAAGGACTTCCTGACTGTAGGAGTATCTCATCCTGTGATGGTGAAGAATGTACCTTCCTTAATAATCACCAGCTCCTTTGGGTCTCAAATCAACTTAGAAAAACCAAAGTTGGAACAGAATTTATTCTATCAACTAGAGCACAAGAACAGGATTGTTTGCAAGTGCACTCTGAATGGTTAGACCACATAGGCCTCCCAGATAATAACCTCCGTTTGAAATGGTTATTTGTGTATATTCTTTTTTCTGTATATTTGGCATTAAGATCTTTGAGGGTAGGTGCTTTGTCTGGTTTATCTCTATCCCCCACTGTACCTAAGTCTCTTACATAACATGAATACTCAGTAAACAAATATAGAATTCAATTGAGTTGTCCTTGATCATGTTTCTCATATATTTTTCTGTGACAGCTACTACATTTATTTGTTTGAACTATTAGGTGCATTTAATTTGTCTCCCTCCCCCTAACCCCTTAGGAAAAGCAATATTTGGGGCAATATTTGGATAAAGCTCTAGTGACTTTATAGTAACTTGATTCTGGTTGAGCTCTTCATTCTATTATAACTTATTGTAATGTTTTTCAAGCTATGGATTGTGACCATTAATAGGTCTGCAATCAGCATTTTTTGTTTTAATGGTATAGAATAGCAAATATGAGCAGGCATGATGATATATGAGGGTACATCAAAAAGTTCATGGAAAAATGGGATTAAACAATAATACAAATCTTTCCATAAACTTTTTGAAGACCCCCTTATATAGTAAGGGTAAGTATTTTGTGAAATTTTTGTTTTAGATAAATTTATATATACACGTGTGTGTTTATTGCTTCATGATGTAAAATGTATTCTGTACTGGAGTCATGGTCAAAAAGTTGACTAACACTGCTTTATTGTAATATTCTGTTATTTCATTTATCATATAGCATTATGCCAGTACATACAGGCTTCTAAAGCCAGGAATGGTGCCAGTCCTTTCATTTCAAGTACAACTGAAGGTAAAAACAACAAAATTGAGAACACTCAAAGCTTTCTGGTGGTTCTTAAATATATGTCTCTCCAGTGGCATTTTGTACCCTTTGACCTTCTAACTTTCTTGGGCCTTTTTTGACCAGTAGATTTTTCAGATTTGTATCTCTCTAGGTGGTGGGTTCTTTGGTTTTTTGTTTTTTTTTACTGACCGGTAATGGGATCGCAACCCTCGGTGTCGCACCCGTACCGGGGACTGGCAACGGGATCGCAACCCTTGGTGTTGCGCCCGCACCACGCTCAGCCAGTGAGCGGGAACCGGTCTCCACATGGGATCCGAACCCTTGGTGGGAGCGCCGCCGCACTCCCAAGCGGCGCACTCTCCAGTGCACCACCGGGCCGGCCCAGGGTTCTTTGGTTTTTTCTCTCTTTGTTTAAATGTTCTGATTTCAATGTACTTTAGTGGTTTTTAGGAGGGAGAAGGGGGATACAAAGGAGAATTCCAGAAATTTAAAATTATTCTGAATTGACAAAATAGCTCATTAGATTTAGCCTTTAATCTGTTTTCTTAATGTTCTTATATATTTTAGTCACTGTTTTTTTCAGAGATCATAGAAATGCACAGTTTATCCTGAATTTAAAATAATTTATGCTTCTATGATGTTTTCAGTTGACTTCATTTATTTTTTTTTCCTTTTTGTCTTTTTTACTGACCGGTAATGGGATCGCAACCCTCAGTGTTGCGCCCGTACCAGGGACTGGCAACGGGATCGCAACCCTCGGTGTTGCGCCCGCACCGCGCTCAGCCAGTGAGCGGGAACCGGTCTCCACATGGGATCTGAACCCTCGGCGGGAGCACCGCTGCACTCCCAAGCGGCACACTGTCCAGTGTGCCACCGGGCCGGCCCCTCAGTTGACTTTAAACAAATTAAATGTGGAATAAGAGATGGATACAATCCTTTACATTACTTGTGCTTTCTCTTCTTTCTCCCAAGAAAATTAACTGTTGGATTTGTAGTAATAATTTCATTTTGAAGAAAAAGCAAAGACAGCTAGTGGTGTCCAGTATTAACCATGCTACACTTTTTCAGCTTCTTTACTGACCTAATAACTTTATTGCCTTTCCTATTCTTAGATGGTTGGCATACTAACCCTCTTGCCTTCATTTCTGTACCTTGCTGGACTCCTAAGCTTAGATGTTCATAACCCTGTGATTTAACTTTGTGGAGATGATTTGCCTCATTCTTTTTCTTACAGGAGAAAATTTTGAGCAGACACCATTGAGACGAACATTCAAGTCTAAGGTCCTTGCACGATATCCTGAGAATGTAGAATGGAATCCCTTTGACCAAGATGCAGTGGGAATGGTTAGTATTTATTAGCTACAAGTGTGAGATAACTTACAGAGTAATTTATAGTAGGATTGTGCAATTTGGCTGGGATACCAAGTCTCACCAAATACAAATAACTTTTGAAGAAGGGATTTAATGTATATTGTTCATAATTCTACATTTTGGTCAATATATAAAATATTCCAAATATATCAAATATGCTAAAAGTCACAATGTGTTTCTATTGTGTCAGACAGATATGAGTATGTAGTATTGGGCCGGTGAACTTATTTTGTGGTATTGAGTGACTGATTGCTTATTGCATTGAGGTTACATGGTGAGTGATGTTTTAAAAAGTTTTCTCTCATTCTGCATTGTACATACCTGAGTAATATGGTAGAAATGGGTATTTTTGTATCATCATAATTTTAGATAAGACAGCATTTAAAAATCTTATGTAGAAGAATACTACTGTGAATAAGCTAAACTTTATTGAATATTCACCTTGTGCTAGGCACTCCAGTAAGCATTTTACATGAAGTAACTCATTTAATCCTTACAATACTTCTTATGTAAGTAATATTAAGTACACAAACACACACACACACACACACACACACACACACACGTGCATAATTTATAGACGAGGATACTGAGATCCAGAGAGGTTAAGTAATGGGTTCAAGGTCACATGACTAACAGTCAAGCCGGAGTTTAAATGCTATAGGTCTGGCTCCAGACCTCTGCTCTTAACCACATCTTTGTACTGCCTCTGTTACTTTTTTTTTTTTTTTTTTTCGTGTCCGGCAACGGATCGCAACCCTCAGTGTCGCGCCCGTACCGGACCGGGACCGGCAACGGGATCGCAACCCTCGGGGCTGCACCTGCACCTCGCTCAGCCAGTGAGCGGGAACCGGTCTGTATGTGGGATCCGAACCCTCGGCGGGAGCGCCACCGCGCTCACAAGCGGCGCAGTGTAGCAGTGCGCCACTGGGCCGGCCCCTCTGTTACATTTTTAATAGCACTGTATGGTTTTTAGAGAATGATCTTGTTTGATGCACAGAGTAATCCTGTGAAGTAGGCAGAGTAAACCAAATCGTATTATCATCATTTCACAGGTGAGTCTTAGCATTAAGTTTTATGATTCCTAGTCCAGTGCTTCTTTCATTGTAATGTGCTATATCCTAGAAATACTTAGGCTTTGGGAAGTCAAGTTCAAGGCTAATGGGTATAACATAATGTAGGTTCTTATATTTGTTAAACCAGGCTGTTTGTACAGCTAGAGTTGTGTAAAACTAGGAAGTGGGGACTGATTGATTCAGGTCAGTTTGGTTAACTATCCAAGTTTATTTATATAACTCACCTGAGTTAAAGTGAAAAAAATTACGTCTTTATCCTGATTATGTCATCTCCTTGTTTTATATGAAATGAGCACCCTTTTTGATGTGAAAAGAGAAGGTTTTATTGATGATGGAATTTTGTGATCTGGTAGAGTCTAAAACTATGTAATAATAAAGTTAAATTTTAGGTATGGATTTGCATCTCTCTGGTATTTAGATATATTTCTAGCATCATCTAATACATATCTTACTCTCTCTCATGCTTGTTATGGTTAACCACCTACCAGTTCCTAAATTCTCCAGGCTTTCTTTTATCTCCATATCTTTGTGCATTTTCTTCCTGTCCCTGAAATACCCTTCGTTCCCTTTTCTACCTGATGAAATCTAGCATAATCACATTTCTGAAGCTTTTTCTGATATTCCAAGGCCAAGTTGTCTGTTCTGTGTTCCCTAGTACTTTGTATTTACTTCTGTATAGCCCTGATGACTACATTATAATTTTATTTACTTGTGTATTTTGCTTTAGAAAGGGAGAGCTTTAGGGCAGATACATACCCAGCATAGTAAACGCTCTATAGATAGATAGATAGATAGATAGATAGATAGATAGTAAACGCTCTATAGATAGTAGATAGATAGATAGATAGATAGATAGATAGATAGATAGATAGATAGATAGATAGATAGATAGATAGATAGATAGATAGATAGATAAAGATAGTGATGGTGTTCTGAAAAGAGGATCAGCAGTGAGGGTTCTCACTGTTTGTTGCCTTGTCTTTTGCAGCTCTGCATGCCCAAAGGGCTGGCATTCAAGACCCAGGCTGATCCCAGGGAGCCTCAGTTCCACGCTTTTATTATCACAAGGGAGGATGGCTCTCGAACATTTGGGTTTGCCCTCACGTTTTATGAAGAGGTGACTAGCAAGCAGATCTGCAGTGCAATGCAGACCCTCTACCACATGCACAATGCTGAATATGATGTTCTACATGCTCCCCCTGCTGATGGCCAAGACCAGAGTAGCATGGAGGATGGTGAATGCACTCCTGGGACCAAACTGCAACGCTTCAACTCCTATGACATTAGCCGGGACACTCTCTACGTCTCTAAGTGCATCTGCCTCATCACACCCATGTCCTTCATGAAGGCATGTCGGAATGTGTTGGAGCAACTCCACCAGGCAGTCACTTCACCTCAGCCCCCTCCACTGCCCCTTGAGAGCTACATATACAATGTACTCTATGAGGTGCCACTCCCACCTCCTGGCCGGTCTTTGAAGTTTTCTGGGGTCTATGGGCCAATAATTTGCCAGAGACCAAGTACCAACGAGCTTCCCCTATTTGACTTTCCTGTCAGAGAGGTCTTTGAACTGCTTGGGGTGGAGAATGTGTTTCAGCTTTTTACTTGTGCTCTTCTGGAGTTTCAAATCCTGCTCTACTCACAGCGTAAGTCAGTGCTTATTAGAGGTGTCTGCCTACATAGGGGCTCCCTTCTTTCCATATTCAGACACAGTGGGGCGGAATGTAAAGGGCTGTTAAAATCTGAGCAAAACTCAGATCTTTTACAAGTAGGTGGTGGTTGGCAAGTTGATGGAACATGAGAGGGCTAACATTTCTGATTGATTTTCTTTGTGGCCTTCGTCTAGGCACTCCAGTCTGGGAGGGGAACCCTGCCTCCTGAGGTCCCTTCTGGCTGAAGCTGAAAAGAGGGGTGGGTGGTGATGGTCACCAGCAGCTGACATTCTATTAATTCTGTCCTGTTATTCTACCATTATTTCTGCCCCTTCCTCAGCCTATCAGTACAATCAAGGCACAAAGAAGGCTCCTTTATATATTGAGAAAATACATTTGAGAAAAAGAGGAGGCGTTGCTTCTTTCTATTGTTTGTTTAACTGAATTGTTTTTATAAACGAGAGGTTGAGTTCAAGCAGTAGATTTGGACAAAATAGTAAAGCAGATCAGAAGGAAACAGATGCTTATTAAATGAGCCAGACAAGTAATATAAAATTCATTCAGTACATATTTTTAAAAAATTGATCAACACATCTATACATATTTATCGAGTGTACTGTGTGCTAGGCATTGTTTCAAGGGCTGGAGATATATTGGTGGACAAAAACAGAGAAAAATCTTTGCTATCATGGAACTTATATTTTGGTGGGCAAATAGAGGTGATTAAATAAATAAATAAGGTAGTTAATGAGGTTTGCGAAGAAAAATAAAACAGGGAAAGGAATAGTATTTGGTGAAGAGTAGTTCCAGTTTTTAATAGGGTGATTAGGTTCGGCCTCTCTGAGTGACCTATTCAAATCTGTAAGAAAAGTATTCCAGGCAAAGGGCACAGGAAATATAAAGGATATAAGACAAGAATGTGCTTTATGTGTTCAAAAACAGTGAGGAAGCTGGGTGGGTGGAATGGAGTGAATGAGCAGGAATGTAGTAGGAGATGGTTTTAGAAACTTAACAGGAAGCCAGATTGTATGTGGATTCTCTTTTATTAGATGTAGGTTACTCCCTTATTAATAGAGTGCTTTCAACAATTTAGGTTAGTTTTCTTGAAGCAGTTTTTATTTGTGATTCAAAGACATCATTCTTATGTGGATGAAAATCTCTCTGGCCAAAAACATGCCAACATCACTGCAATTGATGCAGCCTGAATAGAAAAGAAGTGTTACTTAGGGAAAAGGAATGCAGGCTAAATTGTAAAACTCTAAAAGAATAACCCTTCGGATGACTGAACTGGCAGTGTTAAGCAGTGTTTTCTTTGTGTAGGTCATAAGGTTTACTTTTTGATAATATTTGTTCTTTGTTCTATATAGAAATAATTTTTTTTGAAGCTGGCTGGTGTGGGGATCTGAACCCCTGACCTTGGTGTTATAACACCGTGCTGCACTCTAACCAATTGAGCTAACCAGCCAGCCCTAGGTTGTTTTTTTTTTTTTTTTTTTTTTAAAAAAAATAATTTTTTTGTTTTTTTAAAATTATATAAAGAACAGAGGCTTTTTTTTTGGTGGGGCCTAA
>NW_007726455.1:534860-571948 GCF_000696425.1 Galeopterus variegatus | reverse complement strand
GGTTTTTTTTTTTTTTTTTTTTTTTTAAATAGCATAATTTTTTAGTTGTTTTAAAATTATATACAGAACAGAGGCTCTTTATCTGATGTGGCCTAATAAGGTAGTTGATGGGATAATTGAAAAGGTCTTTTTGAAGCATTTCGTTTTCAGAGAAACAACTATTCTTTCTGCCCTCATATTTTACCATTTACATAATATTTGGTTGTTATATAATCCAGTAATAAGTTCAACTAGCACAACAAATTTGGGAACAAATGCAGCTGACTCTTGCTAAGCATATAGTTCAGTGAGTGGGAGCAACATATGCTTTCAATGATCGTTTCTTGTGTATCCCTAATGAAAATAATAGTTTTTAAAAAACAAATAAATTATGTGTGGACAGTCAGTGCAGAGAAAGTTGGTAGTTTCCCCTTTTCTTTGGTCTAGAATCCTACCCCTGAGAAGTAATCTCTTAATTTTTAAAATTCTCCCCTCTCCAATATTTTAAAATAAAGCACTGTTTTTTATGTTAGGTTTTTGAGTACACATGTGTTAATTTTAATATTCTTTAAATTAGGCCTACCCTTTATGATATATGTATGATATACTAAAATAAAGCTTGAAAAAAAGCATTTCATTCAAATGGTAGAAATTTAAAACATTATAAAAGGGTGTAAAGTGAAGTATAAGACTTCCACCTCGGGCCCCTGGTTCTCCTTCAGAGGGTTTACCACTGTTTCCTTCCAGTCATGCATATACAATGTACATACTTTTAGAAAACAACAAATGGGAGCATATTAATCATTGTTTTGCACCTTGCTTCTTTCACTGAATAATGTACCTTGGGAATTTCAGGACATACAGATTAGGTTGTTTCCCAAGAACAGAGAATTATGAGAAACATCCGTATTCATACCAATTTCATAGGTGTGCGAGTATGCAAGGACAATTTTAATTCAGTTTCTAACATGCAGGAGCTGCCCTGTAGTTTGTTTAGGGAGGGGGCTTATCTGTGGAGTGATCCCAAGTCCATTGTCTTTCTCTGCACACAGGCATGTCATAAAAATGTGTGGATTCCTCCCTTCTTACATTCAGAGTGGTGGTTTTAATCCCAGTATGCTTTGCATTATTTTCTTTTGTTAAAAGTAATTGCTCATTACAATGTTATGGGATCTGTGAGAGAACCAGACAGCCCTGGAACTAACAGTTGATTTTGATTGGCTGAAACACTTTGGATGCAGCTGACCTTCAGCTGCTTCCTATTTATTGATTTCACCATCTTGGAATGATGAGCACAGAGACTGGCAGTGGCAAAGGAGGTACTGATTTTATCATTTGTACTAGTGTATACAAATGGGTTTTGTGCTGTTGCTTACAGCACTTGGAGATCAGCGTCCTAGTGTGGGTACCACAGATTGATAGATTCCTGAGGCATTATTTATTAAGCCATCCTTCAAGGTGGGATGTTGCTTTTTGTAAAATTTAAAAGTGTAGAGGAAGAAAACCCACAATTCACACAGATCAGAAAGGCTGTAAAATTTCAAATTTCTAGTGTTTGTTAAACCAAACCACATAAATGGAAAGAGTTTAGTCTTGAAATAGGGGATTGTCTCTCATCCCAAAAAGATTTTGTTTCTAAGAATGCCATAATTTCAAATGCATCACAAGGAATTCTTCAGAGTTTTCAATCTGAGGCAATCCACACTACAAGATGCAAGCGGTCTGAGTTTTAGATACTAGTTTAGATTCATCCTGAAGAGTAGGGGAAAAACTAGAACTAGATTTCTGTATTATTGAAAAACCTTTTATGGATCAGAGAAAACTCTTTCGTTCAGACTCTAGCATGCCCTGTTTTATGGTTATAGAGCAGATGTTCTCGTATACTGCAGCTATATACTGTACAGCGCATTCCAGTGCCCAGGAAGCTTCGTGACAATGGCATTTCAGGGAATGCTTTACTCAGAGTATCTGTTGGCCTGCTGTGAGATGTTATTGTTCCTAAGCAGACATGTTAGGAATGCCAACCACATAAAGCAGTAGCACCTGCTTTATTGACTTTGGGTAAGGGAAGGAGGATGCCTTTGGTTTTCCTGTGATTAAAAAGGCTTCTGGTACTTCCTGCCTTTTAAAAAAATCTAGAAATGGTGTGGGTACACTGAAAAGGGGGGAATTATTCTCCATAACATTTATTCAAAATGTGTATTTTAAGAGTAAGTGTTGGGGCACAGTAAGACTAGACCTTTGGCTGTAAATATCATTTGAAGGTGTTCTCCCATGCTTTTACATTCTTTTGATTTATCTTAATTTTGAATTTTAAAGTAAGTTCTTACGATGTCTGAGATTCTAAAGATTATTGCTCTTGAGTGGATTATTTACAGACATATCTAGAAAAAAAGCTGAACGATGTAAGAATTAAGGTCTCATCTGGAAAATAATTAGAATTTTTCTTAGTAGTAATTGTTAAAGTAATAGTAAAACAGGAGGATTTCAGCAGAAATCAGGTAAACAAGCAGAGGTGTCCAGGTGCCCTCATGGAATCGAGACATTACAGAAGAGACTGAGGTAGATCTTGCAGTGGTCTAACTTTTATTATCAGTTATTGATTACCTTCATGTGGGACTAAATACTTTTTCTGAAATAATATATAGATTATCTAACTTGAGTGAGTGTTTTTTATGATTTGGGGAATTTTTTTCCCTTCCTTCAATGGGGTGGCAGTCCTCACTAAATAGTTTTTTTGGGGTTTTTTGGCAGCTGGCCAATATGGGCATCTGAACCTTTGACCTTGGTGTTACAAGGCTGCATTCTAACCAACTGAGCCAAACAGCCAGCCCCCTGAATAGTTTTTAATGTGGGAATGATGATGCTTGGTGAGAGTGCAGCCTTATAACACTAAGTTCATGGGTTCAGATCCCTGTACCAACCAGATGCTCCCCCCGAAAAAAGGCACAATGAAAAATGAGATAGTTTCTCCTTGAACTCTTATCAGAGTCTGTTGCAGATTTTTAGTGAATATGAAAAGCTCATGTTCCTTTGTCCTTTTCCTAAACCAGTTGTATTATTATTTTTTATTATTGGTAATCAAATTTCTGAGCTCAGTTTTACCCACTGATTGGTCACATCACTGATCTGTCAAGTGCATTACTTTCCCCAAAGATGCATATACATTCCTGTAGTGCACTAGATATATTTTAAAAGATGACTTTTAAGTCAGTAATTTCTATTTATTTGAATTACTAGTTCTGGTGTGTTTATACTCACAACACTTCTGACACCAAATGTGTGGATTTTTCCTTCTACTAACCAATTCTCCAACTCTCTGAACACAAGCTGGGTGTCCTACAATTTAATTCAATTCTGACATTAACTCCCCAGAGTTAGCACAAACCCCAAATGTTAAGGGCTCAGTCTCACAAGACTGCCTCCACCTCAGGCAGTTGCAAGTCTAGGCCATCTGTACTTCTGACTGACAGGCTATAAAGTTGACAGGTTCCCATAGTACCCTCCTCATGTTTGAAAATTTTCTAGAATGCTTTTGGGTTGGGCCTGAATTATTTCTGGAAATGAATCACTTAGATTATTTTCTTACAAATGGTTCACCAAACTCAGGCAAGTGCTTTACTTACTATTACTTATTTATTATAAAGGACACAACTCAGGAACAGCCAAATGGAAGCATTGTACGGTCAGGGTATAGGGGAGGTGTGTGGAGCCTCCATGTCCTTTCCGGGTGCTCCATCCTCCAGCACCTCAATGTGTTCACCAGCCCAGAAGTTCTTTGAACCCCCTTGTTTTTTTTTTTAAACGGAGGCTTTATTACTAGGTAGGCATGATTGATGAAACCATTGCTCATTGGTGGTTAACTCAATCTCCAGCCTCTCTCCCCTGCCCTGAGGTCAGGGTAGGGGTTGAAAGTTTCAACCCCCTAATCATGCCTTGGCCTCTCTGGTGAACTGTACCCGTTGTAAAGCTATCCACAGGGCCACAGCCACCAGCCATCTCATTAGCATACAAAAGACTTATTACTTGGAAAATTCCAAGGGTTTTAGAAGCTGTGTGCCAGGAACTGGAGACAAAGACCAAATGTCTATTTATCACATTAGTAAAAAAAAGTTATTTATAGGTCATGCTCTTTGATTAGCCAGGAATAAGGTGATAGGAAGCTTTCCAAGTTTTATTACTGAGCAAATGTAGGATGCTTTGCTAAACTTCCACCAAGTTAATACATACCAGCTTCTGTTCCCTTCTTATTCAAACTTTCACATTTTCATTTCTTATAACTCCTTTATGAACCAAGCTGTGATATGTTTAAGTGGTATGGTGGGTTTTTAGTGCATAAAACCATTTTAACTCCTATGACAACTCATTCGAAATCAGCCTTTCCAGAAGGAAAATTAAAATTTATGTTCCTGCTTTGTCCTTTAATGCCTGAAAGCATCACACCGTTTGTGAACAGTATTTGTTAAATTTCAGTATTAGCATCTTATTGGCTTCGCCAATATGTTTATTACTCATTTAAAGCAAAAAAGCAAAAAACCAAAAAAACCCACACACAGGTCTAGAAATTGCATTCTGAAGAGAAGCTAAACACTGAGCACAAGCCTTCCCTTCTAGGCTATGATCTCTGACCTAGAACAAAAGGTTTGAAGTTAGTCTTCTGGGTCTTTCAAGTTCTAGGGGAGCTTTTTATTGAAATGTTAAAATAATGTTTTTGTGTAGCACAAGCCTTCCCTTCTAGGCTATGATCTCTGACCTAGAACAAAAGGTTTGAAGTTAGTCCTCTGGGTCTTTCAAGTTCTAGGGGAGCTTTTTATTGAAATGTTAAAATAATGTTTTTGTGCGGTCTCCATTCAGGAAAGGTTACCAGGTGTAGGGCAGACTTGGCTAGTGTGGAAAACCAGCCTTTGCATGCCTGTGTTTTTTAATGCTTGACCTTGAAGGCAAAACTCACATAGCCTTCTTACAGGATGCTCTGCAGAATTATCTTGAGTGGTAATTGAGCCTGTTTTTGCTTCATGCTGAATGGAGACCTAGATCACTGTTCCTTTTTTTGTTTGTTTGTTTTAGTTCTCCCAACCCCTTTCTACTAAAGAGAATCTCCTTATCATTCTGGGGGTAGTATTTGGAGGAAGGTGCTATTTATGCTATTTATTATTTTTATTGTATTTCCATTTAAAATTTGATTACTAGTAGGGACCTGTGTGTGTGTATGTAGGTATATTTCAACTTATGGTCCACTGGGGTCACTGGGTTAACTAATACCCATAAGGTAATCACACAGAACATACCCTTCCTGAAGTTTATCCTGATTCTTTCTAAATGAGAAATTGTAATGAAGATTTTAACTTACTGTTTGGAAAGTAAGTGCCTAATTTTTGACTGTTTCGGTTTGTGTGTGTGCTTTTTTTTTTTTTTTTTAACCTAGATTACCAGAGACTGATGACTGTGGCGGAGACGATTACAGCTCTCATGTTTCCTTTCCAGTGGCAGCATGTCTATGTCCCTATTCTCCCAGCTTCTCTCCTGCATTTCTTAGATGCTCCAGTTCCATACCTGATGGGCTTGCATTCCAATGGCCTGGATGACCGGTCAAAGTTGGAGCTGCCTCAAGAGGTGAGAGCTTAAGTGTTGCTACTTCTGGCTTCATCTAGAATTGGGGAGGAAGACTTTGGGATGGGCCCACATAGTATCACCAAGTTTATTTTCTTTCATTTTGGGGAACATGAATAACTTTCCAGGAAAAAAATAAAAACAATGAATTTAAGCTCAATTTGTATTATTCAGAGGTATTTGACATCTTTATCACCTGACACTGACATACATACATTGTAATCTCTGTTTATACTCTGTGTTGTGAATTGCCTTTTTCATATACATTTTTTGTTTCTTTCTTTTTTTTTTAAAGATGGCCGGTAAGGGGATCTTAACCCTTGACTTGGTGTTGTCAGCACCATGCTCTCCCAAGTGAGCTAACCGGCCATCCCTATATAGGGATCTTAACCCATAGCCTTGGTGTTATCAGCACCACACTCTCCCAAGTGAGCCATGGGCCGGCCTCATATACATTTTTTCAAACACGGTATTTTACATATTTTTTAGATATTTATTAGAAAATTTTTTATTATGTAAAACTATATGCAAAAGTATCCCTGTATTCTCAATACCCAGCTTCAATAATTGTATTTTACTTCTATACTTTCCACCACCTGTTCTTTTTTTTTTTTTTTTTTCCTATGGCTGGCTGGTAAGGGGATCTGAATCCTTGAGCTTGGTGTTATCCAGCTTTAACTAGCTTAGCTAACTGGCCAGCCCCACTCCCTATTCTTTTAAGCAAATCCCATATAATATAATTTCATCACTACTTTAGTAGTCAGACATGTATTACTAAGTCAGTAGTTTTCTTTTATAGGCCACAGTTGTTTTGTAAAAGTTGACCCGATCATAGTTATTCTTGTTGTACTGAGCCAGTTCTGAAAACTTTCAAGATAAGGAAGGCCTTGAGAAAGTGTTCCTCCTCTCTTCCTGTGAGAATGCTTGCTCCTCTTTCCTGTTCTTTCAAATACCAAAAGAATTGATTAAAAATATGATATTTTCAGGGCCAGCCCGTGGCTCACTTGGGAGAGTGTGGTGCTTTTAACACCAAAGCCACAGGTTCGGATCCCTATATAGGGATGGCCAGTTAGCTCACTTGGGAGAGTGTGGTGCTTTTAACACCAAAGCCACAGGTTCGGATCCCTATATAGGGATGGCCAGTTAGCTCACTTGGGAGAGTGTGGTGCTTTTAACACCAAAGCCACAGGTTCGGATCCCTATATAGGGATGGCCAGTTAGCTCACTTGGGAGAGTGTGGTGCTTTTAACACCAAAGCCACAGGTTCGGATCCCTATATAGGGATGGCCAGTTAGCTCACTTGGGAGAGCGTGGTGCTGACAACACCAAGTCAAGGGTTAAGATCCTCTTACCGGTCATCTTAAAAAAAAAAAAATATATATATATATATATATATATATATATATATTTTCTACTTAGTTCTAAAACAGATTTAAAGCAAGATTAGAAATATGATTGTTTTGTTTTTCATTTTGTTAGACTTACTAGTAGAACTGGTCTATGTTTTTATGTCATTTTCTGATTGGTATGAAACTAGCTGGGGGGAAGGGCTTTCTTCCTCTGAATTTCTTAGTCATTAGAAAGACCTGAGAAGAAGACTTTGCAGTATACATGGACTGGTGTCAACATGACTCACTGTTTCCTCCCTCCACCAAAAATTTTCTTAGGGGAGAAATTTTTGGATATAATTGAGGAGTATGAGTAAGGGGACTACCAAAGAAGACAGCATGCTCTTGAAATTGGATCTGGGCAGCACTCTTGTAATTGGGCGTGTCTGGGCAGTATCCTTGATGAACATCCCTGATACTTAGACCACACCTGTGATGTTTAAGTTATAGTCAAATGCATCTTTTTGCTCTTTCTCTCTCTCCTTTGGTTCTAGAATCAAATATCTTCTTTGTAAGTTTCTTTCATTTCCACCTCTTTTTTTCCTTTGGTTCTATAAAGCTTTGTGTTCTTTGGAGTGCGACAAGATTAATTAAGGAAGAAAAGATCTAAATGATGGAGAAAACCATTGAGTTGGGTTTTTTTGTGTGTGTGTACTTGTCTACTGTATCCATAAATATACATGAAGAGTAGATATCAAGACTGGTTAAAGAAGAGTAGCTTTTTGTTGTTTGCTTTAAACAAGTGTATATTTAGTATTGACACCTCTTCCTCGTCAATCTAATTATAATTTTGTAAAGTCAAAATAAGAACAATAGCAAAAAGTGGTTGAATGTAGAAGGCCAAAGAGGCATACTCCATGCATAATCTAATAAGTAGGTCACTAAGCAAGAAGCCAGGTTTCTCAGTTTTATTTTCATCTTTGATTTCAGCTTGCTATATACTTGGGACAAGTTCTTTTCTCTCTGTGTGCTTCATGTATGTGGGTGTATGAAGAGGCTGCTGGGAGATCAGCAGTTTTCTTAACGGGACTATGTGAGAAACCATGGGTGGTTAAGAAACTCCGAAATACTCTCCTTTCTGGGGTACTGGATGTGAGAAATGCCCTCACCCATCCAATGCCAAAGGATGGACACGGAGACAAGAGGTACAGAGAAGGGAGACTTTAATTATGGCCTTATAAGGTTCGGGTGTCTGAAGGGCAGGCACATGGAAAAGGGCTGTAGCAAGCAGTTTATTCCGTAGTGCACAAGTCCCTTCCCCCAATTCCTCATTGGCTGAGTACTTCGGGGTGCACAATCTTCCCAGCAGCTAAAATTTATTACCCCCTTGCAATGCAAGGAACCTTTGTCTGGGGGCTCAGGATGAGCCTGTGAAAAAGGCCTGCTTAACACCAGGGAATGAAGAAAACAATGGGAGTTAGTAACTAATTACCATCTCAAGGAGAGCCTTATCTGTTCAAAGAAAACGGTAGGGACTAGTATTAATTACCATCTCAATAAAACACCCTCAGATAAATCTTTTCTGAAAATGAATCACTTAGATTATTTTCTTACACTGGAACCTCTGCTTTTGCAGTATTCCCCGTCATTGTTGCAACATTTGCACCTGAGATTCTGGCCTCTCCCTGTGGTCTACTTGGGAAGGAGTGGTGACAAGGGGACTGCAGAATACCTGTCTGTGCTTCATAAGCAGTTCAAAGTTTTAAGAATCCCACTTCAGACTTTTCCTCTGAAGGTCACACATTTGTGGGGGCAGTTACATAGCTGGATATTTTCTACGTTGATTTTTAGCAGATAACCTCTGGCATATCCTGAGTCAGTATAGTCCCTGTGGAAAACTTTAGACTGGGGGGAAAAGAACTGGCTTTTTAAAGGCATGAAGTACTATGAGGGTGTAGAGCTCTTTTACCTGCCTGTAATCCTGCCAACTGGGCCAATTGTCAAGCTAGTTTTGGGTCTGGAGCTCACAGACCCCTCAAGCCCATTCCAGACTAGGTCACAAACCCTTCACACACCAGGCTGGGTCCCCAGGCCCCACACATACCAGGCTGGGTTCCCAGGCCCCACACATACCAGGCTGGGTCCCCAGACCCCTCACATGCCAGGCTAGGTCACCAGACCCCTCACACGCAGGTCTATGAGTTAGGTAACCGGCCAAAAGGTCCTTGGAGCTGTAGGTTGAAGAGCATGGCCTTGCGCAGCATGGTTGCCCGAGGCAGTAAAACACCAGCCAAGTTGCGGTGCCATGCATGTGCACTAATTTTGTCCCCACCCCCATTTGCTTACAAAGAATGTGCCTCACCACCCCAAACTGTACCTAAGGCGACGGGGCCTAATTAAATTATTCCCAACAATCCACCCCTTCAGGGTCCCTCGCCATACGATCTATGTGTTCAGAATCTTCTGCAATGTTCCCTTCGCAAGAATAAATGACCCTTCCATTTACATAACCTATTGTCCATTCAATATGCCTTAAGGCTTATAGTTCTGTCCTTTAGCTGCATATGTCTGGTTAGTAGTCACCATTGGTATGATGGAATCCTGTAGTCATACTGATGGGCAGTTCAGTGCACATTCAGTAGGTTGATACATTGATTACGCGACTCTGGTGCAGTGCCTGCAGACAGAATGCTATAGGTGAAAAGACAGAAGAGTTATTGGTACCAATAGGGGAAGTTCTCACCCCTCTGGTAAGATACATGCCAGTTTGCCATCCTGAGAAAGGATGGTTGCTGGAATAGGTATCTTACCTGGCTTATGATACCATACTTTATCTGCTAACACTGTTGGATCTGTAGGTTCTACACATAACAGTATAGGGGAACTCATGATTGGCCATAATGATAATACAAATGTGCCCTTTGGAATAGAGCACTTATCTGTTCCAGGCCATGTTACCTTTACTCAAGGAGGCCAGGTACTTGTCACCCAAGGTGAAACTTGCAAGCCTTCCTCTAATCCTTTTCCCCAAGGACCTATTAAACCTACCCAGCATATATGGGGGGCTTTTATTCTCCAAGGCCATTCCCATTGTACTGTCTGTCCCTGTTGCAAATAGGTTGGGGCTGGTAAAAGGATATTTCCATTCTTGCCATATCCTGGCTTCAAAAGGTTATCTTTAGTAGTGATTTGCAGCTGTATAGGTGCTGCAGCCCTAGGCAACAGAGCTTCCACTGGAGAGAGTCTGCCCTTGTGGGGTCTCTCATTTTGAATTCTGACTGTTGCCCATAATTGCCATGTCCACCCTTTCAGGGATGGGGGTTGGGTAGATAACCTTAGTCCCTTTTTTAAAAGGCCATTGTACCATTCAGTCATTCCTGCTGTCTGGAGATGATATGGCACGTGTAACTTTCACTGAAAGGACAACTGGCTGGCCCACCTATGAACCCCATGTCCAGTAAAGTGGGTTCCATTATCACTGTATAAGTATAGGCTGACCATACATGGCTATAAGGCTATTCAATGCCTTCACAGTGTTTAACTGGTCTGTTGCCTTGCAAGGCCATACAAACAAGACCAGTAGCAATAACAACAGCTGTGAAGATGTATCTGAAATTCTCTGACCTTGGCAGTGGTCTGACAAAGTCCACTTGCCATTGAGTCAGGGACACACTTCTCCAGGTTATTTGCCCATCTGTATGGGGCATCCACCAGGGATGTGGACTCTTGAGCACACACTGGACAAGCATGACAGGCATTCACTACATCTTCCCGTTTTATAGGAAGGACCCATCTTTGAGCCACCATCCACATGATTTTACTGCCAGCATGCGGCATTTGTCGATATAACCACTGGGCTACATCAGTAGCTGGGGCTCTCTCCAGCCATCATACCTTAGCCAAGGCATCAGCTTCATCATTTCCTGGACTGGCTAAGGGGAAGTGTCCTGTGACATGGAAAAAAAGTTACTTTTTTCTCATGCCCCAATTACCATAACTCTTGCCACATGACTTGTCCCCACAGGGGTCGGTGGCCTACCATCCACTGTTGATACATCCAAGTAGAGATCCAAAGGGTTAAACCTTTGTACACAGCCCAGCTGTCAGTACAGATAGTTAATGGCCCAGGCTCATTTTTCAGCAACAGCTGTCCATCATACTGAAGGTCCCATGCTAGAGCCATCTGTATACCAAGCTTGCTCTGTGATAGGTCCCTGTCCCTCATGGAAAGGTGTAGCCTCCACCTCCATCAGTAAGGGTTGTGCCAAAGTTTCCTCCACAACCTCTGGGCCTAGCACAGTTTGCAACATTTTGGACAGAGGACTCATTGACGCAGTGCTCCTTTGTTTGTTAATGCATACAGTGGGCATGCCATTTGGGCTATATGGGGTACAAAAGCTCTCCAATACCCCCAAATTTCCAAATATGTCTGTAGCTGAGCTACAGTTGTGGGTCAGGTGTATGCCTGTATCTTATCTATAATAGCTTCTGGGATGACTCTTGTCTTACCCGACCAGACCACTCCCAGGAATTTGACTGACAGCCCAGGTCCTTGCACTTTGGCCATGTTCACGGCCCACCCACATTGTTCCAAATGACTTAGCTTTGGAGCTGCCTGGTTTAAATCTGCAAGAGAATCAGAGGTTAGTAACATGTCATCAATGTAGTAAAAACGTTGTAACCCATGCTGGACCTAGTCCACTTGGCTAGGTCCCCAGCCACCAAACCATGACAGATGGTTGGGCTATGCAGATAACCTTGGGGCAATACTTGAAAGGTCCACTGTCTTCCTTCCCATGTGAAGGTGAACTGTCTTGGCTATCAGCCGAGATTGGAATAGAGAAAAAAGCATTTGCACAGTCCAGTACATAATGATAAGTTCCCAGCTGAGTTGTCAGCTGATCCATAAAGTTGTGAACCGAAGGCACAGCTGCATGGAAAGAAGGCAGTACTTTGTTCAGTTCTCGATAATCTACAGTCATTCTCCAAGTACCATCAGGCTTTTTCACTGGCCATACTGGAGCATTAAATGGGCTATGAGCCAGATGAATAATGCCTACTTTCTCTAATTTGAATATAGTGGCACTTATCTCTGTATGTCCTCCTGGTAGGCGATACTGCTTTACATTAACTACACATCTTGGCTTGGGTAACACCTGTGGGTCATGTTTAGCATATCCTTGTAACACAGACTTTACTGTCCGTATTTGCAGCCATAACTCTCCAACTGTTGTTTGCAGGTGCAAACCATAAAGTACATCCATACCCAAGATGTATTCAGCTACGGGATATATATATATATATACAGTACATACACAAGGAGGTAATCTTCCTATGCAAAATGGCAATGACACAGCTTTGACCTCAGTCATATGTCCTCCTATAGCCATCTATCCAAACTGTGGCCCCTGGAAACTTACCTGGATTGCCATGTATCAGGTGATATTCTACAGTTGTATCCACCAATGCCAAACATGCTGCACATTTGTCCTCAACCAATATATTGCCAATTCAACATGAGGCTCTGGTCCTTGCCTTCCCCCAAAAGACGAGTACCTTGGCCTGCTCCCTAATCGAAATGGAACAGTTCATCTGCCTCCTCGGGAGCAACCAAAAAATCTTCTAAGTCCACTGAGCATACCTTGCTACCTATTTCCAGACGTTTGGTGAAACACTGTTCAGGGCACAATTGCTGCCACAAGGCAAACAAGACTGCACTTGGCTGCTGGCCAACTTTCTTGTTATCAACCCCTGCTGCAAGCAAGTCAAGCCACATCTGCTTACTGCTAGTCTTTCTTGGTCCCTTCGGGATAAAATCCCAAGCATTTCTTGGGGGTTTGGTCTTAGCCACCTTTTGGACCCCTTTTGCTTGTCTTCTATCCTCTACTTCACCCAAGATAGCTATCATGGGCGTTACCTCATGTATAGGATGACCAATGTATGGGGCTAGCATGGCCATCACTGACCCAAAGGACATTGACAGGACATTTTGCTGCACTGTGTCTCTCATGCTGCCTGTAAAATTTTCATCGTCCGGGCTACGAGTGTTCACATTAAACATGGACTGCTGCATCCCCAGCTCCCGAATGATTTGGACCGACTCAGCATATGTTTTCCATTTACTAACAATCTTGAGCAGTTCTCCAGCATTTGCCCACATGGTTTGGGCAGCTGCATTCACCCAGTCCATCAAGGAGTGATTATCTCACCCTTGTGCATATCTGCAGCTATTCTGCAATCGCTGCCTCAGGGATGGGTGTATGGTAATCGAGGCCAATTTCTCCATCTCCTCACCAGAGCACATCACATTATCTGTCCCTAGATCCCATAACCACAACAGCCAAGCAGCCAGGGTCTCCCCACATTTCTGCCTGAACTGTCTCCCCAATTCAACCATTTCCTGGGTATACAGGACATAGGTGGTGAACTGGGTCACCTGTGGATCGCCCACTGGTTGTCCGGTCCCATAGACTGCTTGTGTCTCAATTTCTCATGCACAACAGGTCATGCTTGGAGATGCATGGACCCCCCCCAACTCACTGCTGGGTTGGTCATCTTCCCTGGTGTGAGGGGCAGGAGTGGCCAGTCGCTGCATGTCGTCCTCCAAAACATTCATCCGTGCTTCCAACAACTCTGCTTTCTGCCACAAATCTCAATCAGTTTGCAGCATAGTGATCAGCAGCTAGGCTCCGGTCAGCAGAAAAGTAGCCACCAGGCACCACATGCCCAAGGATAGCCACATTTCTTCCCCCTCTCTAGGGGTTTTCTGTTGTAGTGCCTGGTCTATGCTGCCTTGCAATACAGTAAACAGCAACCAGATCCCAGTCAACAGGGCACAGCATATTCACACATAGCCACATTTCCTCCTTTCAAGGGTTTTCGGCTCCTGTACCTGCTCAGAATCCTGTTGCAGACTACGCCAATTGTCAAGCTCTTTTACCTGCCCATAATCCTGCCGACTGGGCCAATTGTTGAGCAAGGGCTGGGTCTGGAGCTCACAGACCCATCAAGCCTGTTCCAGACTGGGTCACAAACCATTTACACGCCAGCCTGGGTCCCCAGACCCCTCACGTGCAGGTCCGTGAGCTAGGTAACCGGCCAAAAGGTACTTGGAGCTGTAGGTTGAAGAGCATGGCCTCATGGGGCATGGACGCCCGAGATAGTAAAATGCCAGCCAAGTTGTGGTGCACGCATGCGCGCTAACTCCACCCCCAATTTGCTTACAAAGAATGCGCCGCACCACCCCTAACTGTACCTAAGGCGAGGGGGGCTGATTCAATTATTCTATTTTCCCAACAGAGGGGTACACATAGTGAATGGAAAGTGATGTTATTTTTGAAAAACAGCTTTGGGGTATCTCAGAAATAGAACACATTTCTAATTTTAAAAAATACTTCACAAAAGCATAAAGAATAAAATAAAAATTACCTCAAATTTTACTGCCCAGAGATAAGTACTTTCAACCTTTACTACCGAGAGATAACTACTTTCATCTTTAAGCTATGCGGTATCTTTAAACCATATGAGGGTACTTCAAAGAGTTCGTGGAAAGATTTGTATTATATTTAAATTCTATTTTTCAGGAACTTTCTGAAGTTACCCTTGCACTATTAGAAGGCAGCTTCGAGGCAGGACTGAGAAAATTCACCTGTGCAAGGGGACATCATCAAGGTAGTGAGGTGGGGGCAAGCTTGGCTTATAAGAGACTTTCTTCAGAGGGATGGAGAGTGGACATTCCCTAGCACCCCAAATCAGAATTCATCAGTTGTTGCCCCATGTTTGGGCATTGGGAATCTGTAAAAAGCCTTTTGTTGCTTTTTACACCAATGCATGAGCTCAGATGGCCCTGAGCAAATGCAAGTACTGAGCTGCCTTGTGAGGCGTCCTTTGTCCAGGCTTCTCTTTTGGGCTTCATTGTCTGAGTCCAGGAAGAAGGCATTTCATCCACAGCTATGCCAAGGAATAAGCAGCGGATATTAGGTTAAAGAAGAGGGTGTCACTGTTTTCTATCTTGGACCCTTCTTTTTTTCTCCTTTCTCAGAACATTCCTTCAGTAGCTTTTTCCCAGTAATCTGTGTGTTGAGCTCCCCGTCATTGAATAACAAGAGGATAGACTAGGCAGAGAGGCTGACTGATTTGGTATTAGTTACTCAGGGTTGGGAAAGGGCATTGGGACCCCCCTGCAGGAAAAGATTTAAGAGACTTTTTGGGATTTGGGGGATCCATGTGGTCACTCACTACCTCAGAGTGGCTAAGTCTTCCTATGGTCCCTCCCAACAAGGCAGGAGCTTAACAGAAGGAAACCGATCACTTGAGGTTTAGTACCTCTTCCAGGTTACTACTTCTCTCCAAAGCTGTTATGTAGGAGTTGGCCTCTTACAGCTGAGAGTGCCTGAGTTTGTGGTAGGTTTCTAAATTGGTTCTGTTTGCTAGAGCCCTTGTATGCTGGGAGGAAATAGCATGAGGCTATTGTATGAGCCTAGAAATGGTCTTATCACTTTGCCTTCCTGACCCCGCCCACTTCAGCTCAGTTTTGAAAAGAATGGCTAGTGGTCTCTACTTACAGGCTCCTATCTTATCTTAATCTAGATCATCTCTGAAATGTGCCTGAGCTGCTTTCTCTCCTCTAGCTGCCACTGGTCAGGGGTATCCACAAATGTGGTCACAGCATTAGGAGTTTATAAAATTCTTCACAGACATTCTATATTTGGTTCACAGTAGTGGGAGAAAACCCAACCAAGCATTATTGAGTGGATAGTTATTTTTAGTTGCCTCTATGTTTCCTATTGGAAAAACTGCTCTTTTTCCTCTAGTGAGAGGAAAACAGAGGGGGTAAATGATTGCCATGTATGTCTCTGTTGGGTCACAGTACCTTATTCTGTTAGCTGTATGGACATGGCTTATGAGGCAGGTGATCTTCATGACTAGATGATTTAATTGTCTTTAATATCTTTTTAAATTGCTTGGTCTGATAGCATTTTAAATTTTAAAATCTTAGAGGAATAACTGAAAAGTAGCTTATTTTTAGGTGTTAAACATTTATTGGCCCTTTAATTATGCAGGGCTCAAAGTTGTTATCTAGTGGAGGAACTCTAAAATGAGAAATCTAAAGTGATTTTTCTCTACTCTTTGAATTTCGAGATGGGGAAGCTCTCTTTTTTAGTTATAGATTGGTAGATGAAGTAACTTATACACTTAGCAAATGTTTATTGAATAAGACATTTATGGACCTGTTAAACATGCAGTTTTAATAGATTGAGAGTTTGTGGAATAGTTATATTAAGCTGAAGTTACCATGTTATCCTCTTGCCTTTTCTCTGAGCATATGAGATTTATTGGCATAGGGATAAACAGATAGATCAATGAACTAATATTTTGTTCTACAATAGAAATACAGTACCAAAGGAAAGACTTTTTTTTTTTTTTTTTTTAAAGATGACCGGTAAGGGGATCTCAACCCTTGACTTGGTGTTGTCAGCTCTCCGAATTGAGCAACCGGCCATCCCTATATAGGGATCCGAACCCGTAGCCTTAGTGTTATCAGCACCGCACTCTCCCGAGTGAGCCACGGGCCGGGCCTGGAAAGACTTTTTAATAATGGAGCTGGAAAAATCATTTATCCATAGGAGGAAAAAAGAAAGATTACTACTTCATGCCATGACAAAACCAACCTCAGATGGGCTAGGAATTTATTTATTTATTTATTTAAAAAAAAATTTTTTTTTTTTTTTGTCTTTTTCCGTGTCCGGCAACAGATCGCAACCCTCAGTGTTGCCCCCGTACCGGACCAGGGACCGGCAACAGGATCGCAACCCTCGGCGTTGCTCCCGCGCCTCGCTCAGCCAGTGAGCGGGAACCAGTCTGTATGTGGGATCCGAACCCTCGGGCGGGAGCACCGCCGCGCTTCCCAAGCGGCGCACTATCCAGTGCGCCACCGGGCCGGCCCTAAAAATTTTTTAATTTTTTAAAAAGATGACTGGTAAGGGGATCTTAACCCTTGACTTGGTGGTGTCAGCACCATGCTCACCCAGTGAGCTAACCGGCCATCTCTATCTATATGGGCTCTGAACCCATGGCCTTGGTGTTATCAGCACCATGCTCTCCCGAGAGGGCCAAGGGGGCAGCCCAGATGGGTTAAGAATTTAAATGTCAAAAGCACATGTTTAATCTAGAACAAAGTATTAACGAATACCTTTCTGACCTCTGGGTAGGGAAAAATTTTATAAACAAGACACAGAAAGCACTATTCATAAAATAAAAGATTGACGAATTTGATTTTCTAAATTAAGAAAAACACTTCTTAAAGATAAAAGCTAGGAGAAGAAGGGTGTCAGGTCTTTTTCTAGTGTAATGTTGCCATACATCCCCAGAACAGAAAGAGTGGAAGTAGCAATAACTTTGTAATCATGCAGTTATCAGTCATCCTTTCAAAAAGTAACAAGATAATGAAAGAAGAATCTAAGATATAGCAAGAATGTAAACCAAGATATTATGAGGTCTAAAAGAGAATATTAAATGTGAACTTTTATCCTTGTTCTTAGAATCCAAAAAAACCCAAAAATCAAAACTAGGAGAAGATAACCTACAGAATTAGCATCAAGAGAATATAAAGAATTCCTACAAGTCAGTAAGAAGGTGATAACCAAATCCAGTAGCAAAATGACATGATATGAACAGGCATTGCACAAAAATGCACATTTCTTAACTTCACTTCCAATTAGGGAAGTGTAAATCAAGTGCACATACAATGCGGTATGGTAGACCCCTCTATCTGAGGTGATACGTTCCAAGACCCCCAGTGGATGCCTGGAACCATGGATGGTACCGAACTCTATATGTATTATGTTTTTCCTATACATACATACCTATGATGAAGTTTAATTTATGAATTACACACAGTAAGTTACAACAGTAACTAATAATAAAATAGAACAATTATAACAATATGCTGTAATAAAAGTTATGTGAATGTGGTCTCGCTGTCTCTCAAAGTATCTTGTACTGTACTGTGGGTAACTAAAACCATGGAAAACAAAACCATGGATAAGAGAGGAGTAATATACCATTTTATGCCCATTTCATTGGCAAAATTTAAGAAGTGTGGTGATACCAAGTTTTGGAAGGGATTTGGATCAGTAGGATCACTTTAGATTGCTGGTAAAAATGTAAATTGTTGCAACCACTTTGGAACACAGCTAGGCATTATCTTATAAAGTTGGACATTTGCATATCTTGCAACACAGCAGTTTCACTCCTAAGTTATACCCCAAATAAGATCTTTCTTGTGTCCAAGAAGACATATATAATAATGTAAATGCAATAAGCAGAAAACAACTGAAATTCAGTATGGCTACACACAGCAACATGGCTGAATCACAGTTAATGTTGATTGAGGAAAGTTAGTACTAGAAGACTGCTTATGAAATGATAATCCTTGTATAAAATTTTAAAAACATATAAAATTTAAAACCATGCAAAAATTTAAAGGCATACATACATATGTGATAAATTTTAAAAACGCAAAAAGATAAACAAAATTCAGGGTAGTGATTACCTGGGAGTGTGAATGTGTAGGTTAGGGGGATGGGATTGGGGAGGAGCACATAGGTAGATAAAAGTATTGGTAATATTCTAATTTTGGGGGTGGGCTGAAAAAAAAAAATGTCTTTAAGATTTCCCAGAAAGTTGTCAGTTTACATTTGCAATACCAATGTATGAAGTGTTTGTTTTCTAGTAACTTTGTCAGCATTGGACATTATAAATCTTTTAAGTCTTTGACAGTTCAGTAGGTGAAAAATACTTTTCTTGCATTTTTTGGTTCCATTGAAATTGAACTTCTTTTCATATATTTGAAGTTAATTAGTCAAAAGTTCTGTTTTCTTTCATATCCTATTTCCATTTTTAAGTTGTGTGAATTATCTTTGTCTTAATGATTTCTTTGGATATGAACCTTTTACATGGTATATATGACAACTATTATTTCCTAGATAGTTTATTTAAAAATTTTTTTATGGTAGTATTTACTTTTATGATTTCTAACCTTGTATAAAGCTTGGAAAACCCAACTCCACCCTAAGATAGAATGGTAATCTTTTATATTTTCTTTTAATACTTTTGTGGGATGATTTTTTTACTTTTGTTATGGGAAATATCAAATATGCAAGAGTGAGGAAACTAGCACCCATCATTATTAAACAATCATCAATTCATGGCCACTCTTCTTTCTTTATTCTCTCTCTCCCCACTCCCCCTACTGGATTATTTTGAAGCAGATCTCACAGCATTATTATGTCATCCAGATATGTTCAGTATATATCTCTAAAAAATAAGGACTCTTTTTAAAACATGAAGTGGCTTAATTTTTTATATTTAAATCTTCAATTTATCTCAATTTTATTTTTGAGTATAGTATTATATTAACATTTCTAAACAGACAGTCATTTGTCCCCAAAACATTTATTGAATAATAAATGTCCATCCACAGTACATGGGCCTATTCAATACTGTTCTTTTCCAGTGGATTATTGTTTTATGTTTATTTTAGAATCCAGTGAGGCAGGTCTCCCCTCAAAATTTTGTTATCTGTTTTTTTTTCTTTTATTCTTCTAGGCAAGATCCAGAATCAGTTGATCAGATATATCCTTCCAAAAAAAAAAAAAATCTTGCTGGGATTTGAAAATATTTACATTAAATTTACAAGTAAATTTGGAGATTGTCAGCATTTTTCATAACAGAGTTTTCATATCCAGTAATATTGTATATATATTTATTCAAGTTTTATATTCCACAATGACAATAACAATGTTAATTAATATTTATGTACTATGTACCTGGCACTGTGCTAAATCCTTGACATTTATTGTCTTATAATCCTTAAAACAAACCTATAACATAGGTGGTATTATCCTTATTACGTGAATGCAACAGACATACCTTTAAGTGTTTAATCACTGCAGTGAAGGAAATGACAGTTGTCTTGGCTAGAACAGGTTTGTGGTTATAAGATAAATATAAAAAAGTAAAAGACTTTTCCAATTTGTAGCTGCAGGAAAATTTAAACAGGGACGAGAACTATGAAGTATTTAAGTTAAATTCAACAAGAAATGTGCAACACCTCTAAGGAAGAGAAGAGTGGATGGTTCTTTCAGAGCTTAAGGGTATGGCTGAAGTCAGGCTAGCTGAGTTCACATCTCAGTTCTACTACTTATTAGCTGTGTGACCTTGGACGTGTTATTTAACTTCTCAGTATCAGTTTTGGGATAGCTAGATATTGCCAACTTGTTCTTTGTTAATCTGTTGTACCCACCCCATCAGCAGTGTATGAGAGTGCTGTCTTTCTACATCTTCTCAGAAGCAATCTTTTTTTCTTTTTGACAGCTGGCTGGTTCAGAAGCAATCTTAAAGTGAGAAGGAAGCACAGAAATCATCAGGATCAGCCACCTTACTTGTCAGGACTGAGGCTCAGAAAGGGATAATGCTACACTCAGGGTCATACAGGGAGATAGTGACAGAGTCAGATCTGGAACCTAGACTTTCTAACTCCTAGTGTTCTTTTTGCTGACTGTAGAATTCATGAACTTATCAAACATTTAATGAGCATTTACTATGTGAGACTTTTGTGTTAGATGCTTAACATCTATGACATCATAAAATGCTTACCACTGTCTAACATAAATGTTTTTATCTCTTTATCTCCATTTTACACCTGAGAGAATAGAATCAGAGAAGTTAAGTAACTTTTCTAAGGTTACATACTAGAAAGTGGCAGGGGAAGATTAGAACTCAGTTCTGTCCCATACCTGAGCCCCATCTTCTTTATACCATATATTGTATTTGTGCATTTCAGGTGTTTTCCTTCTCTTGTTCATTATCCTTTCTAAAACTTCTTCCTTAATGTTCTGGAGTTGTTCACATTCCTCGTCCTGTTTTGACTTCCAGGCTAATCTCTGCTTTGTGGACATTGACAACCACTTCATTGAACTGCCAGAGGACTTGCCTCAGTTTCCCAACAAGTTGGAGTTTGTCCAGGAAGTCTCTGAGATTCTCATGGCATTTGGCATCCCCCCTGAAGGGAACCTTCATTGCAGTGAGAGTGCCTCCAAGCTGAAGAGGCTTCGGGCCTCTGAGCTTGTCTCCGACAAGAGGAATGGGAACATTGCTGGCTCCCCTTTGCATTCCTATGAACTCCTCAAGGAGAATGAAACTATTGCCCGGCTGCAAGCCTTGGTTAAGAGGACTGGGGTGAGCCTGGAAAAGGTAAGATGCTCTATATAAGTCTGTGACAAGTTTGGTCTGTGCTAGAGTGCTGTCCTGGTGAAGTAAGGTGTGAGATGAAAAAAGACCCAGTTCGAGACAAGGCATATTTATGAGCAGTGAAAGAATGCTCTGAATGGGAGACTCTGGATTCAGCTCTGGCAGATGTCATCCTAGTAAATGCTACCTGAATCTAAATCTAAGGAGACTCTGGATTCAGCTCTGGCAGATGTCATCCTAGTAAATGCTACCTGAATCTAAATCTGGGCAGCTTCTTACTTGGACGTCAAGGAGAGCCTACTGTCATTCTTTGTTAACACTATGGCAGAATGACTTGGAGGGATGATATAGTAATCCTATGAAGACCTCTTTCAGATCCATTGCCTTGTGAGTTTCACAGCAACCTAAGGCACATGGAGCAGGTATTGTTAACTGTTTCACAGCTAAAGAAACTGAAGTTTAGAGAGCCTAAGGATTAAATGACCAGTAAGTAGCTGAGCTGAGACTAGAATCCAGTTCTCTTGAATTCTAGGCTCTCTCCAGGGGTGTACTTAGCTTTTCATTTTCTGACTTTGATGAGACTGTCAGCTTTCTGTACTTGTTTACCCATCTCTTCATCCTTCTCATTCTCACTGTTAAATTACTTTGTAAGGTACGTGTAAACAAATGGGCCAGTGTAATAATTTTGTTGGGCTATGTTTTTGGTGAAGTGTGAAACATTTCATATTTCTTTATTTAGTCAGATATTTAAAAAAAAATCACCACAGAGAAATATTTAGGGAGATTAAAAAGGCTTCTTTTAGAGGCGAATCCCGAGGAAGAAAGATAAGGAAATGATGTGGGGGAGAAAATCAAAGAGATGAAGAGAGCCAGAGTCTGACCTTGTTGCTTTACATTATTACTTCTCATTGACTTCCCAGATTCCCTCCTTCTCCCTCACCCTTGTGATAATTACCACCCTTTCCTCTGGGGCTGAATCTTTCTCTACTCATAATGATCTTATTTCCACTTTCATTGAATTGCTAGATAACTTTAAGTGGAACTCTTTATCTCCCCTTTGCATCAGAATCCCTTCCTCTTTTTGTTTTTTCCCATTTTTTCCTCTTCTGTTTTCACCATTTGCTGCTAAAAAATTACTGGAAAAAATCAGATCTACATTTCTTTGGGATAAAAGGAAAAAGTGTATTCTCAATTGTTTCTTTTTTTGTAGCTGGAAGTGCGTGAAGACTCCAGCAGCAATAAGGATCTCAAAGTGCAGTGTGATGAAGAAGAACTCAGGATTTACCAACTAAATATTCAGATCCGGGAAGTTTTTGCTAATCGTTTTACTCAGATGTTTGCAGATTACGAGGTGTTTGTCATTCAGCCCAGTCAGGATAAGGAATCCTGGTTTACCAACAGGGAGCAGATGCAAAACTTTGATAAAGTGAGTGTAATCCTGCTGGGTAGATGGTGAGGAATGAGAATTTATCAGTTTACTCCTTGAAGAAGTAACTAAAAATGGATTTTTCTTTCATTATATTATATTCTTTGTTTCTGGAGACAAATTCATGGTCTTGCTGATGTTGCTAAAATAGAAGGTCTTGTTGCTTAAGAATTGATGTGATTATTAGTGTCAGTTGATTTACCTCCATCCAAAGGGCTCTCTTAAGGCAAAGATGCAAATGTAGATTGAACATCAGGATTCTGGGAAGATTGGTTGCCTTAGTACAAGTTTGGGCCAGGGTCAAAATTTCAATATATCTGAACTTATGAGTGTAAAAAAAAAAAAAAAAAAAAAAAGCAATGAAGGGATTTTGCAGTTTGCTTTTTGTAAATACCTAGGAAGCTCCAGAGAATTAGCCTACTAGATCCCTTGGGTCAGTTGCCTTGGCTGGTCAAGGCTTACATACCTTCTTCCCTCTTCCCTTTCAATGACTGCTTTTGTTTCCACCAGGCATCATTTCTGTCGGATCAGCCTGAGCCCTATCTACCCTTCCTGTCAAGATTCCTGGAGACCCAGATGTTTGCTTCTTTCATTGACAACAAAATCATGTGTCATGATGATGATGATAAAGACCCTGTGCTCCGGGTATTTGATTCCCGAGTAGATAAGATCAGGCTGCTGAATGTTCGGACTCCTACTCTTCGCACATCAATGTACCAGAAATGTACTACTGTGGATGAAGCAGGTAAGGGCTCCTTGGAGCTGTACATTCTAGCCTTTTGGATTATGTCACTTATATGTCCCTGTTCCTAAACATGCCAGCCTTTCCCCCCGTTTCTGTCTGTGCATGTTTTTCCCATTGCCTGCAATGTACTTCCTTGTTTTTTTTTTTTTGCCTGGCAAACTTCTTCTCTTCCTTTAATACTGTTTCAGTTAGGAATGGGTACAACTGCAAGTAATAGAGAACTTAATCAGCAGTAAGTTAAACAGTTAGGGTTTTTTTCCCCTCCTCAAGTTAACAAGAAGTGCAGAATTGGTGGTTGCTGGTATTGGCTCAGCTGCTCAACAATGTAATCAGAAACCAAGATTCTATCTTCTTATTCAGCCATCCTTAGCATTTTGGCTTTTATATTCATGTTGTTGCCTCATGGTTATAAGGGGTTGTTTATTTATTTATTTATTTTTGCTGGCCGGTACAGGATTGAACCTGGGACCTTAAAGTTATCAGCACCACGCTCTAACCAACTGAGCTAACCAGCCAGTCCTCAAGAGGCTTTTTATATTTACATTCAAGGCATGAAGAGGGGAAGCTTGATGCCAACTATATTTCCCCCCTTTTATCAGAAAGGAAAAACTTTCTCAGAAATTTCCAACATCTTCCATTAGATCATAGGTGAGAATCATGTTACATGACCAACTTTAAGTGCAATGGAGATTGTGAATGTGAACATCGAACTGGATGTAATGTTACCTTCAACAGAACTGAGGTTCTCTAAGCAAGAAAGAAGGGGTGAATCAATTATGAGTATGCAGTTGACAGTGTGTGTCACAAAAACATAACCAATATGTCTCTTTTGTGAAGCCTTCTCTGATGCCCCAGGCTGATTCAGTTTATTCCTCCTTTGCGTTCCTGTGGTGCTTTGTTCTTGCCGCCACTCTAAATCTATTCTTTTGAGCTATAATTATTAGGGAACAACTTAAGGGTAGAGACTGTATGTACTTATTTTCTTACTCCAATCTTCCAGCATTGTGCCTAGAACATATATGTGTTAAAATTTGTTGGCCACACAAATGATTGTTTTGAAGGCCTATCTGTTCAGAGAGGCCCATCTACATCAGTTTAGCTAAAGAATAGTCTCAGTCTGAAGTGTTAGATTACGTAGTGTGTTTTCTTTCTTGTTGTAGCCTTTTTGTATACTTTGATCATTTGTTTACGAGATATTATAATTACCTGCCATATGACCAGCATGTAGTTAGTGCTCAGCAAATATTTGCCAAATGAATGAACATGTCAGGCATTTTCCTAGGTTTTTTAATTGGGGTCTTTTAATTGAAGGTACAATTGTTAAGTTAGGACAAAGCCCTGCCTTCATTGACCTTATGTTTTCTAGCCTTCTGTCTTTACCTTTCAGTTCCTGTTCCATACCTTTCATTAAGATGACAGTCCTTTTGGCTAAGGCTTGAGGACACATTGCAAGTGGACTACTCTAACACAGTCATCCTTGCCTCCTGGAACACATTAGCTTTCACATTCCTGAACCCTGCCTAAAGCTTTGGACCTGGGCAGCTTGATAGAGATTTTTACAGGACTGTGAGTTTAGAGAACCAGATTCCAAACCATCATTTAAATCAGGACTTCCCAACCTTTTTCTTGTTGCACTGCATTTCAAAATGACAATATTTGTGTATTGTTACACTGGAGTAAAGGGAGGAGTATGCTTATAGCCAGAGGCTGTAAAGTCAGAGGCTCTAGTCACTCGAGGCACAACTGTTGAGGCAATCAATTCTTAGTCCATCTATAATCCTTTTGTTGAACACCGAATACCGCAGCATACTGATTTCAATTACTCTGGGCTCAGTTGTGGCCAGAATACGTAGTCTCCTGGGACTCTTAGAATGTGAGGTTTGGAATATGGAAGGAAGGGTTAACCAACCCTCATTTGTATGGCTCATTACATAAAAATAGATGTCACAGAGACCCTTCAGGCAACTATATGCTCTGCTCCCAGGAGTCACGGGAATGTTTTTGCCATTGGTATATCCCTTAGGTATGCACTAGAGATATGCACTTCAACTATGTTACAGCAAGGTTCTTCCCACTGGCCTCAGATCTCTAGTAATTCAGCCATCTCATCCTGCACGTAGACATCTCAGCTTCTCGAACCAGTTTGATTGGAAATGGTAATAACATAACTCAAGGGATCTTATTGGAGATCTTTTAAAATGTTAGAATTAGAAGGGATCCTGATGGCAATCTACTTTACCTACGCATTCATTTTACATATAAAGATGTTCCTTTGGTTCACCACTGTATCCACAGGCCTCGAATAGTGCCTGGTACATTTTGAACATTTAATAACTTCTATTAATTGAGAGTAAGGGTGGAGGAAAGTGAGGGAGGCCCAACGAGAAGGTGACACAGCAAGGCCCGCAGGTTGAGATGTTTTTACATGACTGTAGAAAATAACAGGAGAGTTACCAACTTTTTTGTTTTTACTCTTTAAATTTTTTGACATATAATTGACACACCATAAACTGCATGTATTTATTTAAAGTGTTTGCCAACTTTAGGTGTATATGAAAGGTAAAACCCTGGCCCGAGCGCAAGATAAGACACACCAGGAGACAGGGACTCAACCAAAGTGTATTAGGCAGGCAAAATGAACAAGCGGGCCGCCCTCTCGAAAGTGGGAGCAACAGCAGGGAGAGTCGGGTGGGCCTTTTATATCCAGTTAGGCTCAGCTGGACTGTTCCTATTGGCTAAGAAGGAAGGGGAGGGAAGCGAGTGGGGTTTAAACTGAGCTGGGACTTTCTCATAGGCAGGCAAAATTGCGCATGCAGGAAGGTGACGTGGCAGCTAGGGGATTTTTCTGGGAAACTTTCTCAGGTGTCATTTTGTGTATCTCAGTCTTTAACGCTATTTTACTTTTCTGGCGGAGGGTATATTAGCCAATAGTGTATACTCAAATCAAGAATTTGTGAACATATACTCACATCAGGAATTAGTGAACATACCCATCACCCTCAAAAATGTTCTCATACTGCTTTGTAATACCTCCATCCTGTCCCCTCCCTACTGTCTCCTCCAGTCCCCTGGTAACCACTGATAGAATTTCTGTTACCATAGACTTTTCCTTTTCTAGAATTTGATATAAATAGAAACATACGGTATGTATTCTTTTTTTAGTCTGGCTTCTTTTAGTCAGCATGATTATTTTGAGATTCATTTGTGTTCTTTTTTTTTGCTGAGTAGTATTCCATTGTTACCACAGATTATCTATTTACCTTTGGGTGGGCATTTTGACTATGCACATTTGTGTACAAATTTTTGTATACATGTTTTCTTTTCCCTTGGGTAAAATATCTAGGAGTGGAATGACCAGATCATATAGTATCTGTATGTTAAATTTTTTAAGAAACTGCCAAACTGTTTTCCAAAGTTGTGCTGTTTTACATTCCCACTAGCAGCCTATGAGAGTTCCTGTTCCTCTACATTAGTGTCAGCACTTAGTATGGGCAGTCTTTCCAATTTTAGCCATTCTAATACGTGTGAGGTCGTATCTTATTGTGACTTTGATTCTAATGACTAATGATGTTAAACGTTTTTTTCAACTGTTTATTTGCCATTGATGTATCTTCTCTGTTGAAGTCTCTATTCAAATCTTTGTTTCATTTTTTTTTTCTATTTAATTTTAATTTTAACATTTACTTGTGCATATATGTGGGATACAGTGTATTGTTTCAATACATGCATATACTGCACAATTATTCACCTAGGGTAGGTAGCATAGTTTTGCACCCATTAGTCCACTCCTTCCCTCCCTCCCTTTCCTTCCTTCCTCCCTCCCTCCCTCCCTCCCTCCCTTCGTCCCTTCCTTCCTTCCTTCCTTTCTGTCCTCTCCGTCCTCTCCTTCCTCTGGCTAGAACCTCTAGTACAATGTTGAATAGAAGTGGGGAGAGTGGACATCTTGTCTTATTCCTGATTTTAGGAGGAAAGCATTCACCATTAAGTATTATGATAGCTGTAGGTTTTTCATAGATACAGATCCCCTTTATCTCTTGAGGAGGTTCCTTTTTGTTACTAGTTTGCTGAGAGTTTTTATCAGAATTGGATGTTGGGTATCATCAAATGCTTTTTCTGTCTCTAGTGAGGTAATTAGTTTTAGTTTGTTAATATGCTAAATTACATTGATTTTTGAATGTGCAAGCCGATCTTCCATCCTTGAGGTAAACCCTACTTAGTTATGATGTATTATCCTTTTTATATACTGTTGGATTCGATTTACTAAATTTTTGTTTAGAATTTTTATCTGTGTTCATGGGGGATATTGGTTTGTAGTTTTCTTGTAATATCTTTGTTTGATTTGGTATCAAGATGATGTTGGCCTCATAGAATAATTTGGGAAGTTCTCTCCTCTTTAGTTTGCTGGAAGAGCTGTGTAAGTGATGTTATTGCTTTGTTTGGTAGGATTTACCAGTGAAGCCACTTGGGTCTGGAGTTTTCTTTGTGGGAAGGCTTTTATCTACAGATTCAATTTTAAAAATAGATACAGGGCTATTTAGGTTATCCATTTCCTCTTGAATGGATTTTGGCAGTTTGTGTCTTTCAAAGAATTTGTTAATTTCATCTGTTGTCAAATTTGTTGTCAGCTTGTTCATAATATTCTCTTATTAATATCTGTACAATCTGTAGCACTGTCACCTCTCTTATTCTTCACACTGGTAATTTGTCTTCTCTTATTTCATTTTGGTTAGTTTGGCTAGAAGCGCATCAATTTTACTGATCTTCTAAAAGATCCAGTTTTTGGATTCATTAATTTCCTGATTGCTCTGTCATTGATTTTACTCTGGTCTTTATTTCCTTTATTGTACTTACTTTGGATTTAACTTCCTCTTCTCTTTTCTAATTTGGTAAGGTAGAAGCTGAAGTTATTAGTTTGAAACCTTTCTTCCCTTCTAAGATAGGTGTGTAGTGCTAATAAGTCTTTTTCCAAATAATGGTTAATGACATTCCACAAATTCTGCTATTCTTGGTTTTCTCTTTCATTCAGTTTGAAATAGTTTATTTCCCTTTTGATTTCTTCTTGAACCGATGGGTTATTCAGAAATGTGTTATTTACTTTTAAGGTATTGTTATTGATTATTGTAGTCAGAAGACATGCTTTGTATGACTCAAATTATTCTAAATTTATTGAGGCTTGTTTTATGGCCTAGAATATGGTATATCTTTGAAAATATCCCATGTACATTTAAAAAGATACCTTTTGTACTTTTGTTAATGCAATTTTAAATATCGGGTGAGTTGAATGATGGTGTTCAAGTTTTCTATATCCTTAGTGATTTTGTGTCTACTTGTTCTATCAGTTACTGAGAGAGGGGTATTGAAATCTCTGAGTATAATGGTGGATTTGTCTATTTCTCCTTTCAGTTCTGTTATCAGGTACATAAATGTTTAGGACTGTTTTGCCTTCTTTATTAATTAACCCTTTTTAAATTTTCTTTGCTTTTTAATTTTTTATTTTAATTTTCTATTTTAAAATTTTATTTGCCCTTTTATCATTAAGAAATAACCTTCTTTATTCTTGGTGTAATATTCTTTGCTATGAAATCTACTTTATCTGATATTAATATATTTCAGCTTTCTTTTGACTAGTGCTAGCATGGTTTATCTTTTTTGTTCCTTTACTTATAACCTATTTGTGTCTTTATATTTAAAGTGTACTTATTACAGGCAGCATATAATTGGGTCTTGCATTTTTATCCAATTTGACAATTAAAAGAAATTTTTTTTTTTTTTTAAAAAAATGGCCAGTAAGGGGATCTTAACCCTTGACTTGGTGTTGTCAGCACCATGCTCTCCCAAGTGAGCCAACCGGCCATCCCTATATAGGGATCCGAACCCATGGCCTTGTCATTATCAGCACCACACTCTGCCAAGTGAGCCACGGGCTGGCCCAACAATTTTAAACGTTTAATTGGGGTCTTTAGACCATTTACATTTAATATGATTATTGATATCATTAGGTTTAAGACTGTCATCTTGCTATTTGTTTTCTATTTTCTCATCTGTTCTTTGTTCCTTTTCCCTCTCTTTCTGCCTTCTTGTGGATTTAATATTTTTTATGCTTCCATTTTATCTACTTTGTTGGTTTACTAGCGATTGCTTTAGGATTTATAGCACATTTAACTTATCACAGTCTACTTTCAAGTGGTATAGTATTACTTCCCACATAGTATAAGAACCTTACCAAACTATTTTTCCATTTTTGTTCTGATATACATGCGATTTTGTCATTTATTTTACTTTTACATGTGTTATAAACCCCACACTACATTGTTATTTTTGTTTAAACAGTCAATTACCTTTTAAAGAGATTTAAATAAGAACAAAATCTAATAATATTTACCTGTGTACTTACCTTTTCTGGTGTTCTTCTTTCTCTTGTATAGATCTGTCTTTCTATCTGTTATCGTTTTTCTGCTACTCGAAGGACTTCCTTTAACATTTCTCGTAGTGTAGCTCTGCTGGTGATGAATATTTTTGCTTTCGTAATTCTAAAAAAGTACTTTGCCTTTGTCTTTGAAAGATATTTTCAATGAATATAGGTTGACACTTTTTTCTTTCACTACTTTAAAAATGTTGCTCCATTGCCTTCTCACTTGCATTGTTTTCTGAAAAAGTATCTGCCATCACCCTTATTTTTGTTCCTCTGTACACAAAATGTGTGCTATTCTAGCTGTTTTTAAGATTTTTTTTTAAATATTGATTTTGAGCAATTTGATTATGATATGTGTTGGTATAGTTTTTTTCATGATTCTTATGCTTGGAGTTCATTGAACTTAGATCTGTGGATTTATTAGTTACGTCAAATTTAGAAATATTTTGGCTAGTATTTCTTTTAGTAATTTTTCTGTTCTCCACATCCTACGTCAGGGATTACAGTTAAACGTATGTGTGATTATATGTTGTAATATATGTAATATCTTGGATTTCTTAAAGTAGGCCCAGAGTCCACTGATACTCTTGATTAAAAAAGTTTTTTTTTTCTCTCTGTGATTTCTTTGGGCCTATTTTTATTGCTATGGCTTCAAGCTCACTTATCTTTTCTCTTGCATTGTTTATTCTGTTTTTAATCTATCCAGTGTATTTTTCATTTGAAACATAATTGATTGTACGTATCTTCAGGATACAGTGTTGAATATTAACACCTGTGTGCAATATATAATGCTCAAATCAGGATAATTAGTATATTCAACATTACATAATGTAATCATACTTTATGGTCATTTACCAATTCATCTATTGTATTTTTCATTTTAGATATTGTAGCTTTTATTCGAAGAAGTTTGAGTTGAGTGTTTTTTTTATATCTTCTATGTCTCTAGTTAATTTTTAAACAAATATTATAAAACAGTTAAATAAAGCTCCAATAACTGTTAGTATCATTGTCTGCTTATTGTAACACGTGTCAGTTCTGGATCAGTTTTAATTGATTGATTTTTTTCTTGTTGTTAGTGTTGTATTATCTGGCTTCTTTGCATGCCTGGTAATCTTTGATTAGATGCCAGACACTGTGACTTTTACCATTTTGAGTTCTGGATACATTTGTATTCCTATAAATATTCTTGATCTTTCTTCTGGGATATAGTTAAGTTACTTGGAATTAGTTTGATTCTTTTGGGGTTTACTTTTAAGATTAGTTTGACAGGACTAGAGAATCCTTTAGTCTATAGCTAATTATTTTCCATGACTGAGGCAAGACCCTTCTGAGTACTGTACTAAACACCCCATGAATGATGAGGTTTTCCAGTCTGGCAAGTGGGGACAGGTGCTGTTCCCAGCCCATATTAATGTTGTGTATGGTTCTCCAGCCTTGAGTAGTTTCTTTACTTGCATGAACTGATCCTGCTGAATATGTAAGGGGGACCATCTGCACATCTCCTGGGTTCTCTGTCCTCTCTGGTACTATTTCCTGTTGACTCTAGCCACCTTGGTCTCCTTAACTCAGGAGTCCATCAGGAGTCCCTAGGTTAGCTCTCCCTGTGTGATAGCCTGGAGCAGTTAGCTGGGGCAGTTGTAGGGGTTACCTCATTTGTCTCCTGTTTCTCAGGGATTGCTGTCCTTCACTGCTCAATCTTCAGTGCTTTGAAATTCATTGTTTCATATATTTTGCCTTTTTTTTTTTGTTATTTCAGGCAGGAAGGTAAAAATAAGTCTCTTTTACTCCATCTTGTCTAGAAGTGGAAGAGTAACCAGCTTTATAAAAAATGTTTGACTTGATTTTTCATTTTTTGATTTTTTTTTTGTTGGTATTGTTCTTATTCAGAGAAAGCAATTGAGCTACGTCTGGCAAAAATTGACCATACTGCAGTTCATCCACATTTACTTGACATGAAGATTGGACAAGGGAAGTATGAGCCAGGCTTTTTCCCTAAGTTGCAGTCTGATGTACTTTCCACTGGACCAGCCAGCAACAAGTGAGTCAACTCCAGGGATTTTCCCTATCTGACTCCCTACACATAGTTGAGAGGGTCATCCAATATGTGGGCCAGAGCTGGTATCCCCAGAAAACCCTGGAATTTTGTAATAGAGAAGACCCAGGCTATCTAGGTTGTTCGCTTGATTGAACAAGGAAACAGGTAACAGACTGTCAGTTCCTGTGTCAATTGTGCAAGTTGGATTATTATTATTAATAATCCACACGCCCAGGACCTGCAAAAAAGTCAGGCTACAGATGGGTTAAAATCATCTCGTGCCTGGATCCCATTCAACAGATAGTTAGCATGTATCTTCAGTAAGTGGTGGTTGAAGTGACTGGAGCCTGAACTAAAAGTAGGTAACTTAGCAGGATTGCTCTTCTTTAGTTACTTTTGGAGATGAGTGTCAACATCCAGACAGAGTTGAATGAGTATAGTTTTGGATCTGCATGTGAAGGTTTTCTAAATGTTTGAAGAGAGATATGTTTATTTCTTGGGGAGTTCTCTCTCTTGTCCAGTCACTGATCTTTAAGTTGCTCTTCCTTAGGATCTCTGAGCTGTCTCTGGGTGACTTCTTGATGATTTCCTGTGCCCAGCATTGGCCCCTAGACATTCAAGTATTCTCCTGTGAGTTGACCTTACTTTTTTAGAGGAATGTTCTTAATTGTCTGCTTTGATTCTGTGAGGTGGACGAAAAGGAATGCCCCTGCCCAGTGGAGGCGGAAAGATCGGCAGAAGCAGCACACAGAACACCTCCGTTTAGATAATGACCAGAGAGAGGTAAGATACCTTAAGAATGACAAGGAATGACCCTATTATGTTACATTCTCATTTATTATTCTCTTTCTCATTTCCTTGGTCTCTGGTCTGATTTGAGTGTCCCAGAATAACCCTCATAACGAAGAGTTAATAATAGTCTAGTTTCTGAGACCTTATGCTGAGCCTAGGTTATGACGTATCAGGATGTAGGATGTTTTGCAAGCAGCGGCTAGCCACTAACCAGGCAGGTCCTCCCCACGCTCACTTGTGTGTGATACTTATTCCCTGGGGGGTATGATAGGAACCTCAGAAGATAAGAGTCTGAAACTTGGGAGAAATCCTTCTAAAACTGGTGAGGCTTTTTTGTTTGTGCGGTTTGGTAGGAAAGAAGTTAATTCTGTTAGAGTGAGGAAGAAGAAAAACTGAATTTGGTTGGGTTAACACTGTGAATCTCTGAATCCAAAAAACGGGGGTACTTTTTCCTTACTGTTTTTCTGTATCCTAATTTATAACAGGTAATCTTGACTTTTTTTCTTAGAGGACTAAAAGAGAGGAATGTTATTATTAGGTGCCTAGGGACTGAGGATTCTTGAATTTACCTCCTGAATCTTTATAGCTTGTAAGCTGAGTTTCTTAGCTCTGCAGTAACTTGTTTCTAGTAAAGTTGCTAGTTATAAATCTCAAGCTGGAGACCCTACCATACTTAGTGGCAGAGAAGTTGTGAAAGTAGGGCTTTACCTTCAGAAACCTATTTCAGGAACTTCTCTTTGAGAAATAACCCTGTGATTTTCATCTTACACAGATAGAACCTGATAAAGCATGCTGTTTTCATATGTGTCTCACACCTCAGTGAACAGGAAAATAACATACTTTGCCTTTGCTGTTTTTAAAGGAATCAGTTAAAATTGCAAGATACAGTTATGGATTTTTAACTGCTGATTTACAGGATACAGTTGTACTTAGATTTTTTGTGAGGGTGGCATAAAGAGTGTTGGTCATTGGTGTATTTTAAAAGTCTCCCCTGAGTCTTCCACCTTACCTCCACATTACTATTTTCAGCAGTGTTTACTGAGCACATTTTTTTGGTCACAATCACAGAGGTAAGCACTTTAAAATATAAAGATGACAGGAAGGTAGCCTTGTCCTCAGAGAATACCAGTTTATTAAGGAGCAAAGTCAGTCAGGTACACAAATAACTTTAGTAGAAGAATATTCTGAAATGGCCATATGAGGGACAAACTAATGTTTGATCACTGATTATTAGAGAAAGAAGGGATCTGTTCTACCCAGGGGTAATCATTAAAAAGACTGTTCAGAGGAGTAGCCAGCATTTCTTTAAGCCTTGGAGGAGGATAGGATTGTTAGAGAGAAAGTAGAGGAGATGGCAGGATCTAAAGCTTACTGTATGTTGTGTAGAGGAGGCTGTGGTCAGAATGTCTTGGAGGGGGAGGTACAAGTTAGGAGGCAGGTCATAACAGTCCAAATGATAGTGATTGAACCTGGGGGTTGATAGTAGGGAAGGTTAAGGGACCAGAAGACAGAACGGACAGAGTTGTGCTACTGGAGTAAATATGGGGGAAGGGAGAAGTCTAGGGTAAAAGTGTTGGTCATGAACCTGGGATATTGAGAGGATGTCAGCATGCAGTTTACCGAATTGATGTGGGTTCTATGTTAAAACAAACATACATTTGGAGAATCACCAGCACATTGTAGAAAAGCAGGAAATGCAGTTGTTGTTTTGAGTGTGCAATCTTATTTTCCAGTTTCTAATTTAGCAAGTTTATATTTTGTGATATAATGGTAGATATCTTTGATGTGGGCAGAGGAGTTAAATTCCTCTCAGCTTGGTGGGGAAAATTATTTTCTCAGTGGTACTCTGAGATTTGATTGGGTTTACGCACTGAGCTATGTATGCCATAGCCATGTGTTTTTTTGCCTGTTGTATCTTTAAATCAAAGGTAATTATAGTGTGCATGGAGTGCTTTACATCAGCAAAAACAGAAATTATATTATTTCAGGTTTTCCTTTTAATACAAGAACTGCATTTTCAACTTGCTGTTCCCAAATTCATCTGAGCCTAGAAATAGTCAGGTAGGAAAGTGTGGGGTGATAGTGCCCTCTTCAGGCACCCATCAGTACTGGTCACCTATGATTTGTGTACATGGACACAAAGGGTCTTTGATTTTTCTGTTTGATATAGAAGTACATCCAGGAAGCCAGGAATATGGGCAGCACCATCCGCCAGCCCAAACTATCCAACCTCTCTCCATCAGTGATTGCCCAAACCAATTGGAAGTTCGTAGAAGGCCTGCTGAAAGAATGCCGCAACAAGGTGAGCTGTGGACACCTCTGTATATGTGCTATTTCCCTTGGCAGCACGAGTGAAACAACAGCTTGGCAACTCCTCCTTGTTTTAAAAAGTACTGTTAATATAATGGGATCAAACTAATTTTAAGATCCTGTTAAATTGGAATTAAGTGTATTTGTTTTAAATAAAACATACCATTAATTGAGAGCAAGCATGCTTTGATATAAACTTAATATATGTTCTTTGAAACTGATAAGTTTAGTTTTTAATTTTAGACATCTTAAATTACTTGAAATCAGATTAGTCTTCACTCTTACTTGAGCAGATTAGTCTTCACTGATTTCAATGGATTAGTATTAAATATATGAAAATGGTTTTGCCTCTCTAATCTGTTGGCCATGATCTCTTAAGTCTAGAAACAGGAGTTTACTGAGTGCCTACTATGTGCCAAGCCAAAGTGTGTTATTCAGTTTAAGCTTAGATTGTTAGGATGTTTTTTTCCATTCTACAAAGATAGTCATTCTTAACTTTTAATGTTTTAGTTATGAATTTAAATTTCTTTTCTAATGAAAAGAGTCAAGTCAACATACCACAATTTTTAGAGCCATTTAGCTAACTCAGTCTCTACTACATCCTGTTTATTCATCAATGGAATAAAAAGATTTTCCTGCATTTTTAGTTTCTAAGTGGTGCTCATTTATAGAATGAAGTGGTGCTCATTTATTGGAGGAAATAAAATATGCTTTCTTTTACAGAGGAAATTATTACCGTTAAAAGTTAGATTAATATATCAATATCGATATTTTAAATTCAGGTGTTTAAAAAAACCTTTGGTCACATCACTTGAGTCATTGATACCTGTGATTTTCAATACAATGTTTTCTTTTCTGCCATTAAGAACATTGATTATCTGCATTTCTTGAAAGAGTGCTTCTCTGTCTCTGGGATTTTTTTCCTAAGCTACTGACAATCATTCTCAAGTTTTGAGGTACGTGCCCAGGCGGTGACAACTTCCTATGTCCACTGCCTGGCCAACAATATCTATGGAATACTATCAATTTCATACATGTTACTATGTGGGAAAATGTGCATCTTAGACTAATTACTATACTTCTTTAATTCTAACACCATAAAGTATTGGTCAGCATGTAGAGCAATAGGAACTCTCGTACTGTTGGAAGTATAAATTGGTGTGATCACTTTGGTAAACAGCATAGTATTATCTAGTAATTCTTTTGGGTATATTCCCCAGAGAAACTTTTCAGCATGTCCCAGGAAATAAGTACAAGAACTTTTCAGCAGCATTCTTTGTAACAGCCCCAAAATGGAAATAACCCAAAGACCAATCAGTAGGAGAATTAATAAATAAATTATGGTGGAGAATTAATAAATAAATTGTGATATATTTATTCGTGGAATGCTATATGACAATGGAAATAGACAACAGTTATACCTATCAACATGGATGACTTTCACAAAAATGAAGTTGAGTGAAAAAGCAAATCACAAAAGAAAGAATATAGGCAGAACTAAACTATTGTTTAGGGATACAAGTATAGATGGTAATCATTTCCTTGCATTTCTGTACTTTCATTGTGTAAGTGATCACTTTTAGAGTAGGAAGGTGTTGGAAAAGGGCACATGGGGTGCTTCAAAGGTATAGATGTGTTGTATTTTATTTTTTAATGTGGGCGCTGGTTGTAATAGTATAATAGTGCATATATGAAATATATATTTCTTTCTTTTTTTTAATTATTGTTTATTGTAAGAAACAAACATATACCAAGAGATTATTCATTTATTCAACAGTCAAATTTAACCAGATGTCTTCTTTTCTTTTCTTTTTTTTTTTTTTTCCTTTTTGTCTTTTTCCGTGTCCAGCAATGGATCGCAACCCTCAGTGTCACGCCCGTACCGGACCGGACCGGGACCGGCAACGGGATCGCAACCCTCGGTGTTGCTCCCGCACCTCGCTCAGCCAGTGAGCGGGAACCGGTCTGTATGTGGAATCTGAACCCTCGGCGGGAGCGCCACCGCCCTCCCAAGCGGCGCACTGTAGCAGTGTGCCACCGGGCCGGCCCATTCTTTTTTTTTTTTTTTTTTTTTTTCCTTTTTGTCTTTTTCCGTGTCCAGCAATGGATCGCAACCCTCAGTGTCACGCCCGTACCGGACCAGACCGGGACCGGCAACGGGATCGCAACCCTCGGTGTTGCTCCCGTACCGGACC